>NW_013952584.1:909798-911873 GCF_001266775.1 Austrofundulus limnaeus | reverse complement strand
CGAGGGAGTTGCGCTCG
This sequence comes from Austrofundulus limnaeus, assembly GCF_001266775.1. NCBI lineage: Eukaryota > Metazoa > Chordata > Actinopteri > Cyprinodontiformes > Rivulidae > Austrofundulus > Austrofundulus limnaeus. Next base: position 911,856 of record NW_013952584.1, on the reverse strand, counting down.
TGGGGGGAGTGGGGCTGCTATGATGCAGTTTACTTGGCATCTGAACATTTCCTCAAAGGTATTTTTAATCTGAAAAGAGCTTCACTGAGCGAGAAGTAGTGGAGCTCAGCAGACAGTTAGGTTTCACTTTCAGTTTCACCCGAGAGCCTGCAGGAGTCATGGGCGGGGTGTCTCAAATGAGGAGACGAGTAACAACGTCTCTACCATTATTAAAAGCTGACACGGGTCCGTCCTGAGCACACAGAGGAGCGTTGTTTACGGTTGAAACACGGAAGTAGAGCTGAACGTTTACAACACTGCGCATGTCCGGACTTTTATTCTGAATAAAACTCCGGTGCATGTAAACACTTTTCATGATCGGATTGTGTCCATGTAAACAGTACATTCGGATTATTTAATCTGAATACATTTAAATCCGATTTAAAAATTTTGTGCATGTAAACATAGCTAATGTCCGGCTGATGATCGCATCGAAGTCCATGTACTTTATCCTGCGTGTTCGCTTCAAAAACGGTTTAACTCGTTTAGCTTCTCGATTTCTTAACTGGTTTTCTTCGGGACTTGCCCTGCTGTTCGACCCACAGTTATGCAAATCAGGTTCTGGATGCAGGTCAGCTGATCCCAGAAACTCTGTGTGCAGCAGCTTCATATCATCTGTTTACTGAACTTTATGACAACATAAATGCTTTTAAGTGTTGGGTGGCCATATTGTTAATTAATATTAAAAACGAAAAGCTGCAAAAAATATATTTTCAAACTATTTATTGGCAAATTTAGTCTAATAATTGAAAACATGGATGAAATATGAAACAAATAAAATAAAACACATACAAAGCAGAACACAGCTAAATGTATCAAAAGTATGTCTATCTAATATTAGAATTTTCTGAGACAATGAATTTTTTTCCCAGTAAGAGGTTTTTATTTAATAGAATTTTTGGACCAAAAAATATTGCAATATATCGCCTTGTTTACAGTATCGAAATATATCGGGATATATCGTATCGTGACCCCTCTGTCGTGATATGTATCGTATCGCCAAAAACAAGTAAGTCACCCGGTGGTGACGGATTGCCAGCTGAATGGTACAAAACTTTTAGGAGACCTATAACACCGTTGCTGTTAAAATGTTTTAATCATGTCCTTAAAGGAGGTGAGATTCCACCATCCTGGAAACAAGCGATAATATCCGTTATACCAAAACCAGGAAAGGACAAAAGTGAATGTAGCTCATACCGGCCCATTTCTATCTTGAACATTGATTATAAAATATTCACTTCAATAATTGTCAGTAGACTAGAAAATATTATCCCCGAATTGATTGACACAGACAAGACAGGATTTGTTAAAAATAGATATACACAGGATAATGTGAGGCTAACGTTACACTTGTTCAACATTATGAGCAGAAATAATTTAAAATCTTTAGCAATTAGTTTTGACGCTGAAAAAGCCTTTGATTCTGTAAGATGGGAATACTTATATCTGGTTCTACAGCGGTTTGGCTTTAACAACACAATCACAAGTTGCTTAAAATCAATATACAGTTCGCCAGTAGCAAGGATCAAATTAAATGCCGGCCTTTCAGGCACATTCCCACTGGAACGAGGATGCCGACAAGGATGCCCTCTGAGCCCAATTCTCTTTGCACTCTTTATAGAGCCACTTGCTCAAAAAAATAGGGAGGACCCAGAAATTAAGAGAATCATAATTAAGGGAAGAGAATACAAAACATGTCTATACTCTGATGATGTTCTGGTGACCTTATCTGACCCAGATGCCAGTCTACCTCACGTCATGTCCTGCCTCCACCAATTTGGACTTTATTCAGGTTATAAATTAAATATTGGAAAAACTCAGACCCTCTGCTTTAATTACTCACCCCAAGAGGATATAAGTAATCGGTTCAAATTTAACTGGAAAACAAAAATCATGAAATATTTAGGTGTTAATATTACCAAAATTTTAAACAAAATATACAAAGTAAATTATGGTTCTATGACTAATAAAATAAAAAATAACTTGGACAGATGGGCCCCACTAACGCTTGAGTTGTAC
>NW_013952584.1:905593-909638 GCF_001266775.1 Austrofundulus limnaeus | reverse complement strand
TCATATTTAAGGGAAGATAATACAAAACATGTCTATACGCCGATGATGTTCTGGTGACCTTATCTGACCCAGATGCCAGTCTACCTCACCTCATGTCCTGCCTCCACCAATTTGGACTTTATTCAGGTTATAAATTAAATATTGGAAAAACTCAGACTCTCTGCTTTAATTACTCACCCCAAGAGGATATAAGTAATCGGTTCAGATTTAACTAGAAAACAAAAATCATGAAATATTTAGGTGTTAATATTACCAAAAATTTAAACAAAATATACAAAGTAAATAATGGTTCTATGACTAATAAAATAAAAAATAACTTGGACAGATGGGCCCCACTAACGCTTGAGTTGTACAGTCGAATAGAAATCATAAAAATGATCATTTTACCTCAACTGCTGTACCTATTTCAATCATTATCAATAGAAATTCCTACCAAGCAGTTTAATGAGTGAAACCGGATTATCTCCAGGTTTAAATGGCGAAATAAGAAACCAAGGGTATGCTACAAAATGCTACAAATACCGAGGGACAAAGGAGGAATGTCTCTCCCATGTTTGGAAAATTATTACAAAGCAGCACAACTGCAATTTGACTTCACTGATGTGAAGAAGGGTATGAAGCAAAATGGAAAGATCTAGAATTAAGCCAAATCGACATCCCCTGCAAACCCTACTGGGGGATAAACATCTCAAGAACAAACATGCAGATGAATTGTGTGTCTCCACAAAAGTCCCTCTCAACATCTGGTTTAGAGAGTTTCGCAACCCACTCTTAGAGAGGAAAACTCACTTATTAAGATGGATTGAACATGATAGGGATTTTGTACCAGCACAACTTGATTCAAAATTCAAACAACTAACCAGGAAAGATATTACTTCATACTGTGTGATTTCTTCTGGTGCCTATCTGGAAAGTTTCCAACAATTACGAGAAAAATTTGACCTTGACAAACAAGATTTTTTCTGATACCTGCAGCTCAGGCACTACTTTAATAAGAACATTAAAACATTGGAAAAAGATGATCAATACCTCATTAATATCTTTATTGATGCTTATAAAGGTAAATCCTATAAGAAGAGGCTGTCCAGAATATATGGGTGCTTAGAAGCCAAAAAAAAATACATCAACAATATATTTTAAAAATTCATGGGAAAGGGAGGCAAAAATAACGCTGACGGAGGATGAGTGGCTAAACATATGCCAAATTACCACTACCACAAGCTCAGGACATTGGAGGGAATTTTCATGGAAGAATATTGTTAGATTTTTTATAACCCCCAAAAGAACATCCTCTCAGACCGGCAGGACCGAATCAGGGCACTGTTGGAGACAATGTAATAATGTGATGGCTGACCACTTCCACATTTTCTGGGGCTGCCCACTGATGTATTCCTACCAGTCAAAGGTTACCAAAGGGATAAGAAAAATTCTTGGATTTGAAATAAAGCATAACTTTAAAACTATATATCTGGGTAATTTACCAAGTGAACTCAACACTCAGGATAAGTACCTTTTGAAAATACTACTAGTAGCAAGTAAGAAATCAATAACAAGAAAGTMGCTTAGTGGGAGCCCACCGATGTTGAGGGACTGGTTAGCCATAGTAGAAGAAATATGTGAAATGGAAATGCTAACGTTTTCCCTAAGACTCCAGGAAAACAAAATCAAAAAACACTTGTTGAAATGGTTTACATATAGGAACTCGATAGTAGGCTGAGCATCGCAAATCATTATTAAGGATGAAATACGGGGCAGATTTGCATGACTTGGTAAATCTCCCACCTGTTTGACTCTTCATGGAACTTTACATCTARAGTAACCCGACTGTCAGAATTTGTCAGTTTCAGTTTTATCTTTWTGTGAAGTGTAGCTGTCTCCCTCCCTTGGTGACCTCACTGTTCTGAGTGCTGTTTAATGTCCTTGTTGTGACTATTTTTTAATGTATCATTATTTTTATTATCTTTTTATTTTTTTACTCTTCTTTTACTTATTTCTTTCTTCTTTCTCATTGCTGTTCTGTATAAAAAACATATCAAAAATAAAGTATTAAAAAAAGATGTATTGACTGAAAGGCTGTTTCTAAAGTGCAAAGTGAAAACATAACGCGCCAGGAGTTCAGCACACAGTGATTTACGGTTCTGCCAGAAAGTAACAAATGCTGTGCTAAGTATAAAGCTTGTCTTTGCTTAAATCAAAAAAATGAAAAATAAAACACAAAAATTGCCTTTTTCAATTTTGCAATTGTCATTTTTCAATATTTTCTAGTTTTTTTAATACAAAAAACTAAAAAAAAACCCACTAGATTATTCGTTTTATTTTAAAACTAAAGACTGAACCATACACATATTTGTCTGTTAGTGTTCAGCTGAGATAAATGAAAAAYGTTTTTCACAGTGAGGGCTGTAATGTCTTCCATAAAATTATCACGACAAAATGAAAATTAATAAGCTGTGATGCAGACTCTGAGTGTGGATCGTTTCGGTACAAAGTGATTAATAAAGGCTATTTTATGAGCCAGGCATTAATTTGATATTCTAATACAGTTGGATTCAATTGACCACGATTCTTTGGACTCTAATAAAAGGTCACATTTGTCACGGTATCATTGGGGAAACAAATTGCTTTGATGAGGTGATAATTTCCCTCCTCTGCATCTGTCGTAGGTGGGTGCTGTGCTCTAACCACACGGAGCCGATCAAAGGTTTCCTGGGTCGCTTCCTGCGCAGGAAGCTGATAGAGACGGAGATCAACAAGAATATGCGCAGCAACGACCTGATTAAGATCATCGACTGGATCCCCAAAACCTGGCAGCACCTCAACAGCTTCCTGGAGGCACACAGTTCCTCTGACGTCACTATAGGTCAGTGGTGCTCAGGTTAAATATTCTTTACTTCATTTTAGCTCCATGTGTTTGACTTATTTTATCATCTGTGCTCCGCCCACAGGCCCTCGTCTCTTCCTGTCCTGTCCCATGGATGGAGAAGGTTCTCGAGTCTGGTTCACAGACTTGTGGAACTACTCTCTGGTTCCCTACCTGCTGGAGGCTGTCAGGGAAGGTCTGCAGGTACTTCCTGCTGGTTTATTTATATAATTGGTTGATGTATCTTCACAAGTTTAAAGATGTTAGCAATAAGGGTGTCCTGATACTAGTTTTTCTGAGAAGGGGGTCTCTGCAGTCACTAAGTAGAAGTTTCTTTTTTTGTGGGAGGAGTTTGTCCAAGACAGGATTGGTCTGTTTGACTTTAATGGGTGTAATTTGTTAAATATGTGATTGGTTAAATTGAAGATTTTGGGTGGGGTTTGAAGAAGCCGGGGACAGCTGAGAGTAGCTTGGTTGAATGGGCCAAGAAGTACCTACAGGTTTTAAAATATAAATATTAATTTTAGTCATAACTCGAGAGAGGAAAGTGGTAGCTGCACAAAATTTTAAGTCAATCTATCACATTTACATGTTTGCAATAATTTTACAATTATTATTACTTCCTCTTTTAAATTGCCAACAATTTAAGTTAATCCGACCAATCACAATTTTGCCAAGTTATGTGCACACCCAGCCTTCGTCTGTTGTCCAAACTCCGCTAATCACGTTTAGGATAAACTCCACCTACATCAAGAAAGCTGCCAATCACGTTCAGGACAAACCCCYCCCAGATCAAGAACTCTGCCAATTACGTTTAGGACGAACTCTGCCCACATGAAGAAAAACTTTATTATTGTATTTAAACATCTGGTTTCCTCTGTAATATTATGAAGATTGTAGAAGCATCACTAAATATGTCCTGATGCATCTCAGTAATCCAGGTAAAAAAATCAAAAAGAAAAAATTGTATAGGTCTTCTGGACGGGTTCTTCTCTAATGAAACGTTTCGTCTCTCCTCCAAGAGACTTCTTCAGTCTGTGTGTTTCAGGCAAAATTCAGGCTTAAAAGCCTGAGAAGAACCCGTCCAGAAGACCTATACAATTTTTTCTTTTTGATTTAAAGTACATACGTAAATTCTCAGGTGGCTGATTTCATTTCCCTCCATCTTGATACGTAACTCTGCCT
>NW_013952584.1:897910-899110 GCF_001266775.1 Austrofundulus limnaeus | reverse complement strand
CAGGGGTTTCTGGCTAAATCCAGGCAGGAGAGTGGGTGCTGGATGCATGACTGTGGTTCCACCTCACTGGATCTCTTCCTTCCTCTCTTCCTCTTCCTTCGCACCCAGATCCGACGCTCAGAGCCAGCGCTAGAGGCTCCGGAGTAAATTGAGTACTATATCGCCTGCCAAAGCGCCTTTTTCGGCCAGTCGTTGGCTAATAGCTCCGCGGGGGAATGTTCCAGGAACTTGCAACCACCTCCACTTTGTAGAGGAGAACCGCAGCTTTCCATAGTCATCTCACTTTCCCGGATCTGATGCTCAGAGCCCGCGGGAGAAGCAAACGAATGTTGAAATTTCCTCCCAAAAATGCGTGTAAAATGCACTAAGTCATACGTAATTTGCTTATAGCTCCGCGGGGGAACGTCATAGAGACTCCATTCAAGTATCAGCTTGTAGGACCGAACCAGAGCTTTAAAACCCAACCAGCCACGCCGGGATCCGARGCTCCTAGCCTGGGACGGGAGGCTAAAACCACCCCAGCGGGAGGTCCAACGATGCGTATTTTGGAGGTTTTTTGCTTATAGCTCTGCGGGGGAACGTCGCATTCAACTTTCACCTTGTAGGGCAGACCCAGAGCTTTAAAACAAGACAGCCACTCTGGGATCTGATGCTCAGAGCCGGCGCTAGAGGCTCCACAGCAAGGTTGCTCTTCACGAACACCGGGGAACCAGCTGGGGGCGACCAGTCACCCGCGAGCGACTGATTGGGCACCCCTGATCTAGGGCATGGTCCCCCACCCCCACCCCCATCCGCCCACTGCTTCAGATCGTCACATTAAAGATGAATTGTGATGGAAGGACAGGGAGGGTTGGAAAGAGGATTAATTTCCATTTGATGGCTTATTACAGCCCAGGTGAAATTAAAGAGAAGCCACAAATAAAACGACTTAGCTTCATTTAGCTACATTGTGTGTGTGTGTGTTACCCAGGTGTGCCAAAGCTCATTTCACCACCCCTTGAAGCGATTTACCAGATGCAGCAGCATTATTTAGACCAGTGTTTCCCAAAGTTGGGGTCGGGACCCAAAGTGGGGTCCCGAAACATCAAGGTGGGGTCCTGAAAAGATTTTCTGAATCAATTACATTTTTGCCTTAGCTGTTACAAAGGAGTGAGGTTAGTGTATTTAAATGGATAAATGTAGGCTAAAAACCATTGTTAC
>NW_013952584.1:895732-896737 GCF_001266775.1 Austrofundulus limnaeus | reverse complement strand
ATATTTGGGGTCACAAGTTTTTGCCATGAATATTTTGTGGGTCAGAAGACAAAAAGTTTGGGAACCACTGATTTAGACCATTATCTTTGTAGCTGTGTTGAACGGCTCCACTGATTTATTGTGGAGATTTACTGCAACATTTAAGAAGTGTTTATGCAAAATGTATTTATATATTCAGTGACAGCATTTGTGAGCCYTTACACTGCAGTATTTTTTCAAAGGTTTACATTTTTAGTCACACAAGCTAAACTTACTAGAAAGTATACCTTGATTTATTTAAAGTGTATCTTACCTGCCTGTGAAAAGATAACTCCACCCCAAGGCGAAATTTGAAAAATGCATCYAAGTGGGTAGGAGAGGGGGTATGGGTGGGGAATGGGGGGTTAGAGAGCGAAGGTGTGGCCAGGACGAGAGAACGCGACAGCTAGCATTAGCATAATTGATGCTACATGGAGAGTGACCACAGCGACGCAGATAGTTACATTTCTGAACGGTCTGAGGTGGAGGATTTTTCACCCCCCTCCTAACCAGAGGCAGAGAGAGACTTGATCAAGTCAGCTCAGTCTGGGACTGACTCGTGTTTTCTCCCTGGATCAGGACACKGAGCTCTTTACCGCAGCCTCGGCTGAGCTCCGTCCGCCTCACCCCACACCAACCRCGGACAGAGGAGGTGGAGCGCTCCAATAGTCTGACAGAAAACATAAAAGCATACAGCTGCAGCTGCTCACAAGATCGCTAGTTTAAAACATGAATAAAAGTGTTTGGTCTTGTTGGACTGAAGTTCGGTCCAGTTTGGGCTGCAGCTCCCCGCTGCGCTGCGATCTTTCTGCCTTTTTTTCCCCTCCTCCCATCCCGCTGTGCAGGACGTACAGCAGGCTGGTGTGTGTGTGTGTGTGCATGCGCGTGTGTGTGTGTGGAAAGAGAGAGGGAGAGAGAGAGAGAGAGAGAGAGAGAGAGAGAGAGAGAGAGAGAGAGAGAGAGAGAGAGAGAGAGAGAGAGAGAGAG
>NW_013952584.1:883710-895722 GCF_001266775.1 Austrofundulus limnaeus | reverse complement strand
AGAGAGAGAGAGAGAGAGAGAGAGAGAGAGAGAGAGAGAGAGAGAGAGAGAGAGAGAGAGAGAGAGAGAGAGAGAGAGCAGCAGTCAGCTCCTCTCCCCACCCGAGGCTGAGGGAGGCTGAAGGTCAACAGACGATCATGCTAAGCTTGCTAGCTGTTCCACCCTCTGACTGCTGCAGGGGCGTGTCATAGAGAGAGGCTTTTGTACCAGAACATGGCTGCTGTGACGAAACCGTGGAGAAGGCACGTCACCTTGGAGAGTCGTCAACCAATACGCAAATTAGCCTGCAATACCACTGCTCTACCCATATGAGCAGCAACACATCAAAATTAAAAATAAAAACTGTTACATATCCAAAAGTAATGGCCTAATTTGGTCCACATGCAGACCAGCAACATGATTCAACATGCTAGTAGCAGGTGTGGTGGGCTCAGACTGGAGCAAGAGTGTTATCAGATAGTTTGCTGAAGCTTTAAACAGTCCAGCAACTGTTTTTAGGCAAAACATATGTAATTTTGTTGTTTCATAACAGAATATTTTATTCTACACAGAGTTACAAAGCTTGTAGCGAATTTTCACATTTTTTTTATTGTTATGATGCAGAGGAGTTAGATATAATGCTAAGCTAACGTTAGCGTGCTTCTCTTTGTTTTGATGACTGTTCTTACATGTTGCTGGTAAAACTTACTAAAAGCTTATTTGTGGATAAGTGGTCTGTATTTTTTAAGGCAGGCCTACTTGTACAGAGAGTAACACATAGGATATTATTTTAGGGTTAAATTTTGCAGTTTCTGGACAAATTTTAAAAATTGAAGTGCCTAATAGGAATGTATTGTGAGTGTACATAAGGTAGTCATTTTGAGCAATTGCTCGACACGTCGACTTGTGGAATGTACACTTTAATAATCAAATGTGATGAAACAGGGAGGGAGGCTAACAGGCTAATGGGCCAAGTAAGTTAACAAATATTATTTAAAAGGACAAACATTTTAAAATAACAAAACCTACTTAACTACTAAAGAAAAACCATCCGTGTCGGACCACTTATGTGCATTTTTTTAGGGTGCTGTGGACAATCATACATCCATTTACAACAAAGTTAGCCTGGTTAAAACCAGCCCCTTGTCCTTCGCTTTGCTTCAGACAAAGATCTGGATTCTCGGCTGCAGAGAAACAATTCTTGATGGAGGCGTGGCCTCTGTTGAAGTTTAAAATGATTGGATCGGTTGGACGRGACGTATGTGTATGCCAGCTCCACTGTGAAGGAGGCTAAGCTAAGAAGCTAACCGGAAATTGTGTGTGCTGTAAACAACCCTACCGAACGAGATGGCTGTAAATGAGAGCTGCTGCTTTGTCAGACAAATTTATTTTAATTTGGAAGCCTTATCAGCACGGACTGGCTTCATTCACCTCCTCCACTGCCATCGATAAACTGTGCAGAAAATCGACATTCAAAACTCCGCCTTCTGTTTGCTGATTGGCCTGATCGAAATTCTCCTGAAGAAATCCTTGTCTATGAGAGAAATCCCAAACGGACCAGTGAAAGGAAATGAGAATTGGGCGGAACTGTGTAGGAGGCAAGGGCCAGGCTACTACAAAGTGTAAATTAATTTTTATTTTCATCTGTGTTCAGTTTTCTGTTCGTGGTCTCTGTTAACATCTTGCTGGTTGTTGTTCACAGATGAACATGCTGCTGCGGCTGCAGGAAGCGGCCAACTACTCGAGCACACAGAGCTGCGACAGCGACAGCACCAGTCACCATGACGACCAGCTGGACTCCTCGCTGGAGTCGGCCCTATGAGACCCGTCTCTGGTACACCTGGAACCGTCAGCTTATGGAAAACCTTTGAGCCATCGCTGGTTACACTTAGTTCACAGATATGTGATGTATGAAAAGATATATAACTCAGAAAGGATCTCGAAAGAAAAAGGCCTAATTTTTACAGTGACAGTGCAATATTAAATCAGAGTAATTTATGTTTTTAACAGTGTCACCAACTCAGTCCTCAGTGGCTCGACACTGATGCATGGATCATGTTTACTTTACTGAATTTATTTTTCAAAGGGCATATAAAGTTTTATGAAAAACAACTTTTCATATGTTTCTGATTGAGATGTTTCTGATGAGAAGCTTCAGTTTCTCTGATGTTTACGTCCATCTCCAAAGTGTCACAAATCTATACAAAGCCAAGAACTTAATGTGGCAAAGCTGGATTTTTATTTTTGTTTTTTAACCCGATTTTATCGAATGATGTTTACATTGGGAGGGGAATTTCTATTGTTTATGTCTTTCTTTGTTTACAGTGGTGCTTTTCACAGACACACACTCATAAATGCACTTAATTGAGCGGCGGCAGGAGGAGAATCTCCTTTACATCTGAAAGTTTTATCAATTCAAGCTCATCTGATCCATCATCCAGCCTGCCAAAGTGTCACTGACGATGGCCACCACTTTTTTAAGACCTGGAGTTCTAATTTTATGTATTAAGTGGAATGAAAAGGATGGAGCGGGATTAGATTATTTTCATGGCGTGTTAATCTTGTGGTTTCCCTCAAATTGGATTCTTCACTGACCATCAGTTTTGGGCTAAATTATACTTTTTTCTATAGCTGTTCTCAATTTTAATCTTCATTACAACAAACATGGTAGATATTACAAGATAGGCCAAATATTTTTCAAATAGACTTCTATAAATAATACATATCTTATCTGTTGTAGACAGCTTTTTGAACAGCCCCAGACTGAAAAAATTGTTTGAATTCAACACAGCTAACAATCTAGCAGCTAGTCTGAACACAGCCAGAATCAAATTGGATTGATACRGTCATCAATAACCACCAGTTTAAAAATTTTGTATGGTAAATATTGCAAACACTGTTTTATCTTATCGCTGTCCATTTTGCAATGCATAGTTACTTACAAAAGTGGTTTAAGGTGCAAATAGCCGCAGCAATTTGTAAAATTATAAAATTCCTGCTGACCCAAATTTCTAACCATGTTGTGAAAATTGACGACGTTAAAGTTAAAATATTACTGACATGAAAGAATTTTAAAAGAACAAGACTGTTGTTTCTTTAAGAAGGCAGAAACCAGTTTTGGAATGGAATTTTCTTTCTATGAACTGCTTTCATAATGCTGATTGATGATCTACATTGGGTTTTTGTTAGCGGACTTAAAGTTAGCAAAATTAAATTGAATGGAAGTGAATTGCTTCGTTACCCCTTTGCAAAGTTTGTAAAAATGCTAATCTGCTAAACGAAAAGTTAGCTCCACTATTAGCTGTTAGCGGATTAGCGAAAATTTACCCACCACTAGCCAAAAATTTGGGATTGGAGATGTACCATGGCAGCAATCCACTCTGTTCTTAGCTGCATTCAGACTCAAGGGGTCTCAGCAGTACACAAGGGGAGTTCTTTGGCCTGTGGGCAGAGTTTGGCGAAACCATGATTGGTCGGGTTGACTTGTCATGTGGGCTGGGTTAAAAGATAAAGTAATAGTAATAATAGAATTGTTGTGAACATGTAAATATAAATTATTGCCTTCAAATTTGGTGCAGCAAACAACTTACTGTCAAGAGTTATGACTAATATTAATATTTAGATTACATATTTTTTAATCATATTACACATTCCCCCAGCTACCCAGGGTTCATCCAACCGAATCATTATGATTTCTTCAAACCAAATCCAAAATAGTCAATCCGACCAATTCCATAATTAACAACCTCCTCACACACACACACACACACACCAAGAAACTCACTTAGGGACTGCAGAGACCCCCTTCTCTTAGTTGCTAGCTTGTCAGTTTGGTCCAGCCCTCTTCAAATGGGCTGGATTATTCTTTTAGYATACAGCTGAGCCCAACTAGACTCATAGAAATGACAAAAAGCCATTCTTCCTGCCCTAAACTTATTTTTATTTAACCCACAAGGTGCTGGACTCTTGTCCTAATTTTCAGTGTCAGGCACTGCCAAGCCACTTCTCGATGCCCCTCACGCCAATGACAAGCACAATGAGAGCGTCCTGTCTGCCCGTCACCCAGTTACTGTGAAGAAAACATGAAAAAGTGCCAACGTTCCCCTTTTGATTTGACTGCCAAATGTACCCACCCACAGACAACAGATTAAGTGGTCCTTGGCGTCTTTAGGATAAACCATGCCTCACCCAGACTCATTTAAATTGGTAGCAACATTAGCTTTACCCTGGCTCAAACAACCGTGAGGTTTTCTGCAGCAGGGAAATTCAAAAGGCAACACAAATGCATCAGACTTTAAAAAAAGAGAAAAAGACTTGACTGAGAAGTGCATGCAGACCACTGCAAGTTCATTTGGTTTTCCTGCTCAGCATCTGCATCCATCTTTGTCTATGAGGTACCAAAAAAAAGGATCAAAAAGTGTTGCATCCTTTACACAATTTTATACATCAGCCAAGAGCTGAGACAAGGCAACAGCATTATTGGTGCTTTCTCACTGCCTTAAATGTGCAAAATGTCTTGCTAAAAAAAAGATTTAAGAAATATTGGATGATGATAAAGATTTACTTCCTGCAATGTCGATCATGCTGCTTGTAGTTAAAAAAAAAAAACCACTTTTCTTCTTCGTCCGAACCCCCTCTTGCTTCTTTCTGATGGTGAAAACGGTGAATTTGATGCTGTATTTGAATTTATAGCAGATGTTGTAAAAAATAAACAATAAATGGGGGTTTTGGGGTATTTTTTTAGTTCTTTTGCACCCACTTGAGCTGGGCTCACTTGAATTAACGGGAGCACAACTGAACTGTTACAATTTTTTTCTTTTTTTCTCTCTCTTTATTTTTTAGACTGATGAGCATGTTTTGAAGCTTTCTAAAGGGGATGCATTGTTAAAAAGACATTTATCTTTATGTATGCTTGTATTGGATGGAAGCCATTTAGAATGATTTTCTTTTTCTTTTTTTTCTTTTTTTTCTTTTTTTTTGGAGGGGGGGTTGGTTTTGCACACTTTTAAGGTTGGGGCAGGTTGTAAATAACTAATTCTTGCACAGTGAATCAAAGATGCATTATACCCTGTTTATGTTCCAGTAAGCTTAATCCACTGAGTAAATTATTGTACTTTAACAACCGAAAGGACGAAAAAAAGAAAAATGAAAAAAAAAATACAAGAAATACTCAAACACGCTGTCAGAAAACAGGTGTGTGTCTTGTTGTGATGCCCATGCAGGAGGCATACGGTGTACAGTAAGAAGTTTTTAACTCACTAAAATCACAAACTCAAGTACTCCTCATCCTACCATGAATAATATGAGTCTGCTTTAGAAATGTCTGAAGTTCKTTTGAAAGAACAGTCTGGTTGTTTCGAAATGTGATCATAGCAATATTTAGTACTAGGGATGCACAAATACTTACATTTTCCTACAATTACTATATCTTTTTTTGTGAACTACTCAAACAGAGCCAGGACATCAGTTTTCTCTAGCATTGATGAGCTGTAAAGAAATCGGGAAGGTCATGCTCAGATCCATATATTCCCAGAATCCGTTTCTGCTCAGTGACAGACTGCTGTTAACAAACACTTTAAATAGATAGTTATGTAGTTGGGAGTGCTAGCGGACCTTAACCCTTCATGCTATTGGAATTGTGCAAATGGTGAAGTCCACTCAGGCTGTTTTCTGAACACTAGTCATGTGACTACATTTGCTCGACACTGATGCATGTACAAATTCTGATAGCGGCCCCACTGATTTCAATCACAGTGCGCAGTTTAGCTGTCTTTAAACTTAAAAAATATCTGGAAAACAGCGTCAAACTCCACCGGGAGGACCACAAAACATTGTGCTCAGTATTTGTAATAGTGACTCAGGATACAAATATTGTCCCCACATGGACGTTTAGCACGTATTTTTTMATGTTTTTTTCCAAACCAAGATGCTAGCTAACAGCTGAATTCGAGTGATGGAACGAGTTTGATTGGAAAAAAGTGCAACTCAATGTCTGCTCCAAACATTTTATCTGAGGTAAAAAAAACAAGACAAGACCACCCGGATCCTATCCCTTCGTGGCAGATAATGTATGTAAAAATTTGAGGATCGCTGTTCAACAAGCTCAAAAAATCTGATTTTAAGCTTAGACATTAATGAAAAATCTCATCTATGCTAAAGGAAAGTTTAACATAAATCTGTTTAGAGCAAATACACTGGGTCTGTATAGCAGTTGAATTTGTTCAATTCCAATTGCATTTCTATAGCACCTCAATGTTTTCCCGAAAAACTTGTGAGCTTGCCCACTTTGCGCATTTGTAACAATTTTGAACTACAAAATTATTTATGTAGGATCCAGTTGCTTGTCTTGAAAGTTCTAGATTTCGTTCCTACTCTTGACAACTTTGCAGTCCATTTTACTTTTGTTATTGCTCACTTTGAAATACATCCACGCAAAAAAATTCCAGTTTTTTCTTTTCTTTTTTTGGCATTTAGCAAGATGCATTACCACCGCCAAGTGTGTGTAGATCAGGACAGTCTGTTAGAAAAAAAAACATGGAGGACATTACTTTTCCTCTACCACCAAGTGGGAGGTAAACTTTAATCATTTGTAAAGTGGTACTGGAACACTTTTTTGAGTATGAGTCATAGACATATAATAGTCTAAGACCAAATGTCCCACCTTCTTGTTTATTTTGAATGATGTCAGAAGGAACATTTTTACAGAGCTGCCATGTTGTATTTTTAGGACCAGCATTTGTGCAGTAGTGGGGCTTCTTGTCCCATTTACTCACCTATCATCCTGTTAGTTTATATGGAAGGAACGGGAGCTAAACTGACAGAGAAGCTGTCTTGGGACGAGTACACTGTATTGAAATCAGTGCATTCCTAGTCCAACTTATTAGCCATGAGTTCAGTCACAGAACACAAAGTATGACYAAAAGCCCATAAGTCTTCCTCTAGGCTAAGCTAACAACTAGCTGAAACAACTATTTGATTTTTAAATATATTTTCTTGTGAAGTACAACATAATGTCAAAAACACACTATTATGTGTGTCCTGCTACATTAACACACCAACACACCAATGTTTGCATAGTAACAAATTTTGGTTGAAAAAATGGCAAATTAAATGTCATGCAAAAATGTAGAGGTAAATGCTAATGTAGCATTTCAGCATGTAAAGCTACGGGCTTATTGTTTAGCTAGCCTTTAGCCTAGCCAGGATGACCCTGGCCCTGTCCCAAAACCCACACTCCCACCCTCGTTCTTGTTCACCCTTGTGAACTTCAAATGCACATTCATGTTGAAGGGTTTGAGTGCGTAGTGTGTCCCACATTCTCCACATCCGCCCTTCGCCCCGCCCATTTTTGTACTATGTACCCTTATGCGAAGTCTGCATTTTTACAGACCTCGGCGATGTGTATTACCCACAATTCATCGCTGTGTGTGACGTTTTGAATTAAAAGGCAGAAATCTGAAATGTCCACTGAGAACCTTCCCGTTTAGTGGTGGCAGTAATGCACTTAAATTAGTCTGCCAACCACCAATAAAACCAAAAGAAGAACTTATAGATGCAATTGTTCTCATACTCTGATGTATAAGCCTCATTCGCTTCATGCACTTTCTTCTCCTAAAAACGATTGCTTTTTGTAGTTGTACTATCATTTTTAGCAATACAAATGCCAAAACAGTGACTGGTCCCGCCATGTTGGATGTCGCAGTTACGACGCAGAGGCTCAAGTCAATGACGTAATCTGTACTGTCCCAATTCTCAATTTTTTGCACGCTTGTAACCTGCGCACTCCAACACTTATGTGCACTTTGATTGAATCCACACTTCACAGAGGGGCGTAGGGTGCGCACTGAGCATTGGGACTGGGCCTCTTTCTCTTTCTTGATGCTCAGTGCTTCCTGACTGATGTTATGGCTGATGAGGTACAATTTGTTTGATAGAACGTCACTTCGAAAATGACCAAACTGTTCTTTTAAAACCACTTTCTTTAATCCACCGCCATGTTGGGGTCATTAGCTGCCAGAGGCACCGAAGCTGACCCAACACCGTACTGTACAAACCAGCTAACAGGTGCTAACGGTGAGTTAAAAAGCCCATCAGAGACCAAGACGTCTTGTTGTCACAACCTCAGGATAAACCTATCCTCTACCTGTGTTCAGCTTCATGTGTCTCTGCAAGCCAAGCCTCAAACGGTGCACACATTCTTCTGACCAGTCTGCCTTACGTCTGTAGTTGCATGCCAGGGTTGAAATTACAACAGGTTGCGTATTACTTAGACCCATACACCAAACCTATGTACACTCCTGTTTTAGGCCATTAACTCCCAAAATAACAGAGTTTTGACACCACTTTGTGTTGATGGCTGTTTTTATCCAACTTTACACTTTACAGTTGCATCTCAGTTGAGACCATAGCATTTAATCTGGTTTGAGAGAAAATTTAATCTTTTTTGTTTTTTGAGTGAAACATTTGTCTGGAAATGTTTTATATTTTGTACATTTGTATGTAACATATCATGTAAATAGAGAGAGACAGTGATTTAACTCATCTGGAAGATTTTGTAGTCTTTGTAAAACCCCAATAAATGGTATTTGGTGTCACTCAACAAACGATAAGTGGAGTTTGTGTCATCTGTTGGAAAATACATTTGAAAGTATGTCAATTTGAAAATGTGTTGTGAATGATCTTCAGTTACTTCTACAACAAATTTTTGCTCAGTATCTGTAACACTGGCTCAAGTGTAGCTATTTTTGTGTCAGTGTGTGTGGGTAATATCAATTAGTTGTGGTGACAGTCTTGAATTGGATAAACTACTAATTCTATCAGTTGTAAGGTGACTTCATCAATTATTACTTTCTGAGAGTTTCATTTAAATCTGTTCATTAGATATTTTGGTCACAGCCATCAACAAAATGATTACCTCCTCCTTTTGGCAGCAAAAATTCAGTTTATAGATGTGTATATTCAATTTTTAATATTCATACAGCCAAAACCTAATCACTTGGGCATTCTGATTAAAACATATTCTTTAACATGTAAATCAAACTTAAGACTGGTATGCCTGATCCGGAATGATCCTACCAGTTTATTTAGTGAGTTTTTACTGACATCTAGTGGTCATGACGTAGAAGTAACGTTTTAAAGTAAACAGGAAAAAAGGCCTTTAACAGACTACAGCTAGGTTTTCAAAAATCATTACTTAATGAAAAGACTGGCACGATGAAAATGTGTTCAGACAGGTTTTTAACTGTTTTTTTTTATTTGTTTTTATTTTTGAAGGTTTTTTTTTTTTTTTTTTTTTTTTTTTTTTGAAGGAATAGTGCATTTCCTGTTCCGGGTGAGTTCAATTTGCAGCCAAAGATGGGGTCTGGCGCGTCTCCTGTGACGGATTCTGATGATAAAAAGATGTTTAAAACTAAAGAAGCACTTGTCTCTTTACCGAAACACTCTTACTGGCTGGACTTCTGGGTGTTTGTAATGTTTGACATCGCTTTATTCCTTCTTGTGCATTTCCTCATCCCTTGAGGTGAGTAGGACGGAGCGAACAAGTTTTTTCTTCTTTTTTTTTTTCTTTTTCTTTTGGCTAAGGGCGGCTACGGAAATTGAGCTAATCCTAAAGAAACGCGACTTAGAACTAAAAGACGCTGCTAACTTCTCAGTGTAAGACGTGTCAATGTAGTTTTGTTTTAGAAACGTTTATGTAAGTTTGTGTAGTTCGTATTTATTTTCTAGGACAAAGTAGTTGCTCTTGAAAGCTACTGCCTTGACGTAAGTGGGGCTACCGTGTAACTGAAAATTCCGAGTGTGCTTGAACGTCACAAACTTTCACAGAATCTTGTGATCAGATTTTAAAATGTCCGACCATACCATGTTTTGCTTCCATATTTTTTTTCTCAATTATGTAATCCAGATATCGTTTTTTATATACTGTCCCCCTTATAAGATGTCCTTGGCCACCCTAACTAGTTTGCCTAATTCACAACAAATCTAGAACAAAGATGTCATATTTGTGAGATAAACAGTGGGTTTGATCTCRGCTTCTAGATGTAAGTTTTCCTGACTGGTACCATTTGAGGCAGAAAGATATGTTACAATTCACAATTTTATTTTGTTTATCCACTTCTGTGTATCCTCTTATTATGTATGTTGCAGGTTTGTCCCCATGACTTTGGAGACCAGGACATGGAGCGCAGGGTCTGTCCTGCTCTGGAGAAGGCTAACCCAGCTTTCACTGAATTTAACGCCTTGTTACTGAATGCCACGCTTCAAGTTTCTACAGCTGGGATTTACGATATTTAAGCTTCTTGGACATGACATCCTGACCTTATTATCAGACCTCCGAGCCCCAGAAACCCTTCTCTAAGCTGTAGCTTGTGTGGGTTTCTGTTGTTTAGAAGATACAAATTTAAAGTATTGATAAAAACTCACTGCACCTTGACTATTATTCCCAGGGCTTATTCACTTTTAAATTTATTCTAAACACCTGTATGTTATTTCTGTAAATGTTTTTTTTTATTATTTTTATTTAATGTCTACAGTTTTAGTATGCCATTTGGTGAACATATCGATCAATGAGAATGTACAAGATTTAAAAGTATAATTGCACACCAAAAGAAAACCTTTTTTGAAGAATTTCAAGAAAACAAGTCTTGAGGGTTTGCACATGAACAATTTAAGCACAAATAAAGTGTTTTGGCTCTTTCATCTGCTCTGTTATGCATAATGGAAATTATTTAATGTTTATTTTGTATTTTTCACAGAATGCATTTGCGTTTTCAATGCACACACATCCAATCATTTTCTGTTTTTTGAGAGAACTGCACTGATGGCAATGAACTAATTTATTTATATAAGTTTGAAGACTCTTACTTTGAAGTGTAACTGATGCTTCCGGTAAAATAAACTATTATTAGCAGCTAGCATGCTAAGTTACGCTACTTTTTCAAACATTTTTAAAAGTCTTTTGGTAATATCTACAGTATGGAAAACGTTTGCCAGGTGAAAAACACAGGTTCGTTTTACTTTTGTCTTTATTTTTACTCCCTTCGGGTCGTTGTTTTGCAGTTAACAGCTGATGGAAGTTAGCTAAGCTAAGACTGCAGCATATTTTAGACATGCAGGAGTTACTAACACTTAAGCTGTTATTCTGACGTGTAAAGCTGTGATATTTTGTGAAGTGTCCAGTATTTAGGTCAATTACTAAACAATTATTTCCCAAAATGTATTTTAACGAAATATTTCTGTTTTAACTATTTTTGAAGTACCTTGGGCTTGGTAGTTTTGGTAAGCTGAAACCTGAAGCTTCTTTCAGGGTCAAAGCCCGCAGAAAAGTTTCTTATAGAAATGTAGGTGAACAGCTAATTTAATTGCAACTATTGTCTTCATATTTATGTTCATCCGCTTTAACGTGTGCGTATGTCCAGATATATTCCTGCCCCTGTCGTCTCTGAAGCTTATCCCTCCTCTGAGGCTACTTTCCGCAGCGATGTGGCAGGTGGCTCAGCGGAGAGATGTCCTCGATTATGAAAAGCAGTTTGTGGCACTGGTGACAACAGCCGTGCCCGACCTGCTCAGCCCGAAGCAACGAGGCAAGCTGCTGTTTCGACTGCGAGCAAAAGCGAGTCAAAACATTCAAAACAAAAGGGGTCCAAACATGTGAGCCAATAACTGGAAAATATTCTAGGGCCAAAATAATTTTATGCATTTCTATTTTCCTTTTATATTTAAACTCTCAAAAAACATCAACGCACACCGTTTTAAGGAAATGACAAAAGTATATAATAATGTAGTACAGTGGTTCCCAAACTTTTTGTCTTCTGACCCACAAAATATCCATGGCAAAAACTTGTGACCCCAAGTATTACTGGTCTGAGTACATGAATTTGTTAATAACCCTAAAAACACAGGCTTTATGACAATCTAAACAGCTTGTACACAAATATAAATATTTATTGTTACTTAGTTTGTTTTTTTTTTAAATAATTTTAGGGAAAATATTACATCAGCAATTATTTTATTACCCTTTAAATTGATTTCTGG
>NW_013952584.1:874764-879497 GCF_001266775.1 Austrofundulus limnaeus | reverse complement strand
GGTCATGCGCGGGGGGGCGCTATGATGCAGTTTACTTGGCATTTGAAAATACATTTCCTCAACGGTATTTTTAATCTGAAAAGAGCTTCACTGAGTGAGAACTAATGTCAGGAGCTCAGCAGACCATTTCACTTTCACTTTCAGTTGCTTTGTTACTGCTGAGAGCCTGCAGGAGTCATGGGCAGGGTGTGTGGGGAGGGGGGTGGGGAGGTGTGCTCCATAATGAGGAAGCTCGGCTTGGAGACACAGCTCAGAGGAGGAGCCTGTCCCAAAAGGACACATCCCAGAGGCGTTTCTGGTCCCAAAAGGCGTTTCTGGTCCCCACCTGTCATTTTGCTCCTCAGCATGGCTGCCTAAAAACGCTGCAGGATTTCTCAAACATGCATGAATGAGTCAAAGCAAGGCTTTGGGCATGTTTTTTATGAGAGTATAACATGATAGCATGATATAAAACTCAAAAAAGTTGCTTTTACATGATGTTGCCCCTTTAAACAGACCGTTTCATGGCTGACCTCTGCTCCATCCATACTGAAGGACTGCATGCAGTCACTCACTAACCCTGCTGACCTGAGGGCTCTCCTGCAGCACCACAGAAGCTTCAAGTCTCTTAGCACACAAGGTACGACCACAATTCCAAAGAAGCTTTGGACGTTCCTGTGGATGTAAGATTATGTGATGGTGTGTATTCTGCACAGGTACTACAGTAGAGATGTCCACCCAGGTCTTCGCCTACTCTGAGTGTCCATTTTTCCACCTGCAGGAGTCGTACCTGCTGCAGCACTTGGAGCGCAGCCACCCTGAGCAGCACAGCAGACTCCAGAGGAGCGCGCAGGCCGACGCCCCCAAGAACAAACCCTGGCGACCGGAGTTCCCCCGGCCTTTCTCCCCATCCACGACAGGCCGGACCCTCACGCGTGCCCAGACTGTGGCAAAACCTTCACTCCGACGTGACCTGCCACCAGCGCCCGTACGCCTGCGAGATGTGCACGAAGGCCTTCAAGAACTCGTGGGATCTGAGCAGACATCGGCGCGTTCACAGCGGAGAGCGGCCCTTCCTCTACTCCCAGTGCGGCACAGCCCCAGATGGGCTTGTTGAAGCTGCACTTTAACCGAACCACTTGCGGACAGAACGCCAACCCCCCGTTAGACTTAACAACGGAGGTGGTGGTGGGGGAGGACACGTCAAGGGAGGACGGTTGGTACAAAAGTCAGAAATGTGGCGAGAGCTTCGCCAGCGTCCTGGATCGCCTGAGGCACCGGTAGAGCCACGTAGTGAGACGGCAGTACAGGTGCGCCCAGTGCGAGAAGGTCTACAGCCGCACTGCCAACCTCAGGAGGCCCCAGGTGAAACACGCAGGTGTGCGGCCGTTTTCCTGCGAGTGTGGGAGGAGCTTCACACACGTATGGCTCCTGAACAGACACCTGCGGATCCACAGCCGGGAGCGGCCATACGTCTGCTCCGAGTGCGGCAAGACCTTCAGTCAGTTCCAGATCCTCACCAGACACCGACTGACTCACAACGGCCTTTTCAGTGTTCGCTCTGCAAGCGAGGCTTCACCCAGCTGGCCAGTCTGACACGTCACGAGAGAACCCACACAGGTGAGAGGCCGTACGCCTGCACCACCTGTGAGAAAACCTTCCTCACTAACGGAGAGCTGATGCGACACCAGCTCTCCCACACCGCCCTCTGACCCTTCAGCTGCCCTCAGTGCTCCAAGAGCTTTAAAACCAAACGCTCTCAGCTTGAACATCTGAACAGTCACACAGACGAGCGCCCGTGTGCGTGCACCCACTGCAGGAAGAGGTTCACCAAGTCGGCTTCGCTCACACGTCATAATCTGACTCACACTGGGGAGCGCCCCCACCGGTGCTCCTGCTGCGGCAAAGCCTTCCTCACCTCTGGCGAGCTGCTCCTCCACCGATGCATCCACACAGGAGAGAGGCCATACTCATGCTCCTATTGCAAGAGGAGCTTCAGGTGTTCGTCAGACCTGAACGTGCACGTTCGATCGCACACCGGGGAGAAACCACATGGCTGTCTGCTCTGCAAGAAAGACTTCTCCACGTCCACACTGCTGAAGAGACACATGCGTACACATGTGGCAAAGGACATGGGTGTCACTAGGTGTTTGATATGTTCATCTGTTTGAGAGGACAGGACGGAGACACTGAAGGGCTGTCTCAAGAGAGACAAAAAACACATTATTGTAGATTTTTTATAGGAATATGTCCCATTTAATTTCTGTTAAAATTTGACTGAAAAGAAATAATGTGCGCCTCCATTGCAACAGAGCGTTCTAACATACTTGGTATTCAGATTTTCTGCAGTTTCTATGGTGAATAGATTAATCTGCACTTCATTAATYGTTTTTTTCTACACTCTAAAAGACAAGTGTTGAATTTACTTAACCGAGTTGTACTGGGTCCACTCAACTGAGTTGAGTAAATTCAAAGAAATTTAATAATTTTCACACTCAAACAGCGGTTTCTATTACAATTTTAAAACACTATTATATTTACAGCAGATAGAAATGATGAAATATAAAACTACCACTTAAAAAAAACAAGAAGGAGTAGGGTTGCACACATGACAAGCAGAGACTGGCTAGTTGTATCATCAGATGGCATGTCTGTGTAACCCATGTCCATGGTTTTTATTTATTTATTTATTTATTTATTTATTTATTTATTTATTTATTATTTAGGGGGGGTGGGGTGTGGAAACTGAAATACCAAATGTGGATTTGAGGTATTTTGGGGCTATTTTCAGGAGGTTTTCCCAGCAGAGTATGACCTCGGTATTTATCATAGACTGTAAATCCTGGTCCGTAAGGGCCATTATTCTGCATGTTTTAGATGTTACCCTGCTCTTTAGCAGTTCAAGTTCTGCAGAAGCCTGTTAATCACTCATTCATATCAGTCAGATGTGTTGAAGTCAATAAACCTGTAAATAGATTGCCCTTGTGAACTGACATGCACCTTAAAACAAGAATACAGTAATTATTGTATTGACAACACTGCAAAAGATGCTCAGGCAGGCTGCGGGGGCTGAGGGTCATGTCTTTATTTGTGAAAATATCAAAACAAGTTTAAAAAAATCTATTTCTGTGAGTATTTTTGCATTGATACAATCAATGAATGTGTTATTTGCAAGACATGGTTGAAAACTTTTTATGTTAAATTACCACTAAATCTTTTAAATGTGATGATCTGCTCGGCTCTATGGTACTGAAAGACTAGTTTCTGCTGTGTAACAGATCATCATTGCTGAGTAATCGAAAAATCTGAGAAGTCGACCTTTCCAATATGGCGGCATCGCCGACGTAAGTCCCTCGTTTCCCGCCGGATAACTTATTTGCCGGAACTTCCTGTCCCACCCACATTCCCGTGCCGCTTCCGAGTGGTTGCTCCACACAAGATTTCAACCATAGAGTCGTTATCTCTACGTTGTAAACAAAAGTTACAGAACGGTTTACTCTCCATCATATTTTCAGCAAAAAGACATGCATATCAAATCCGGTAAGTCTGTAGCAACATTTCGACATACGTTAACGAAAATTACATCGTTTAGAGAGACTCTTTCCCCATTTTGCCGCGGTGTTAGCCGCCGCGCTAGCTGTACCAAAAAGCCGCCTGGTCACTTTGAATTGAGGGGGGGAGGGGAGGGGAGGGAGGGTTTACGAAACTTTGAGTTGAGTTAGCACGGGTGGCTAACTACAGCTTTTTTTATCGTTTAAAAGTACATAGTGAAATATACACATCAACTACGACTGAATCACCTTTTAACTATTTTTGTTCTTCTAACTTTGGATAGTCGACGACTATTTAGCAGCTCACGATGCTTCGTGAGCTGCTAAATAGTTTGCTAACGCCGGCGGTGCTATTAGCTTTGTTTATCTCGTTTCAAATAAGCACTTCAAATTGAGTTAATGTAGCTATTTTTATACAGTCTGTTTTAGAAACTTCTGAATGATCGTTCTAGTCAGGAAAAAAAAGGCTAAGAAGAGTTTGGTAGTTTCTCGGAATTTCTATCACAACGTGGAAGAGCATAGTCGCCTGTTTGTTTGGTTAGCCGGTGTTGCGTCGAAGTATGTAACCTGTGGAAAGTGAGCTGGTTCTTCGTACAGTGCCTTCAAATTTAAAGTGTTTGAAGGGGTTTAGTATTTAACACGATGTATTATGCGTTGGGAGGATTTGTAGCAAAAATATTTTATTTTGATATCACTGTCCACCTACAGTAATGTCAGACAGGGGTTACTAACATTTTTATGAGCTTTACTTGTAATATTTTTAGTAATTAGTTACTCATTTTTTTATGAGCCCCGTGATTCAGTCATACGGATTATTGTGCAACATCAGGTCAAAATCAAACTAGAAGTTCCTGTGGCCGACTCTCAACTACTACCAGTTCAAAGTATCTGTAAAGCTGACTGGGTCATATCCATTTTTGTGCAAGCTAATGTTAGCTGTGGTGGCCATATTTAATTTGACAGCAAAAGTTAATTTGTTGCTTTTATACCTCAATTATTTCTTATTATGTGTCTTTAAAATTCAAAAGTAATTTTGCTATCAGGCATGCACATAGGGACATTGAAGTGGGGTTCTTGTTTTAAAAAAGCATTGGTACATGTCGTTCATACAAACTTGATTACTTACATACATGGAGGCAGGGCTTAAAAGCCTGAATTTTGCCTGAAACTCTCAGACTGAAGAAGTCTCTTGGAGGAGAGACG
>NW_013952584.1:865895-874754 GCF_001266775.1 Austrofundulus limnaeus | reverse complement strand
GAAACGTTTCATTAGAGAAGAACCCGTCCAGAAGACCTATACAATTTTTTTCTTTTTGAGATTTAGTTTTGTTTTCATGAACAGCTAAGTGATTATTATTGATTAGAAGATCCATTTGCTTGCATGTGGTTTTTATTTATTAGGGTGATTTAAACATTGTGTATGTTGTTTTCTCTTTTGTTTTTCTTGTTTGTTTTTGTATTTGTGCATTTTATGCAGTCTACATCTGCATACTTTGTGGTATTTCACCCTCTGATTTATTAAAGTCTTCTGCTTATTCAGAAGATGGTTGCTATTTTTGTAATTATGTTCAGGGTTCATGCCGGGTCTTAAAAAGTCTAAAATTTTYAAATCAAAATTTTAGGCCTAAAAAAGTCTTTAAAATGCCCAGATTTTCATCCAAGGTCTTACATTTAATTTTGTCAAGTTTATTTTTTTCTACTTTTGATCATTCCTGAGAACCATTGGCTGCATAAATAAAGAAAGTTAAGAGATGTAATCAGAGGATGACATGATCTGTCTTCATGAAGTGCTAAGTTTGCTACTGGTCATGATTAAACTAGAAATCCCATGATAACTGCAGGCAAAAATGGCACAGTTTACATCCATGTTTTTGACCTCTTTGCCGCTACAACCCCCCACATACAGTGGCTTATTTACCTGCTCAAAAAACAGAAAGAAGTTCAGTCATGTCCACTGCTTGTTTAAACATGGGAAAGTGTATTTTCAATGAGACTTGACTTGATATCAGTGATTTTTTTCACTCGGTTGAAAGCAGTTCACAGCAGTCAGATATGACCATTTCATTCAAATAATTTAGTGTTCTTGTATTAAAATTAAATATTCTTCAATAACTAACCTGATAGCAATAGAAGGTTTCTATTATAAAATTTCTGGGACCATTTGAATGTTTCTGTTTATGCGTCGATTTGGTCTTAAATGTCATTACTAATGGTCTTAAAAGGTCTTAAATTTAACTTACTGGAACCTGCATGAACCCTGTATGTTTCAACAGAAACTTTTCCAAATACYTGGAGATTGCTCCTAGAAATATGATTCAATGTACTTGCTCTGAATTTCTGCTTTTAGCAAGTGTTGTGTTATGTTTATCTCATTGAATGCTAGTTTTTCCAACTTTCCTTCTTCGGTTAATCATCTAATTATAGATTAAATTTCATCTATAAAGATGAAATTTAATTTCATCTATATTAAATTTTCAGTTAAAATGTAGTTAATCTGGTTTTTCTTGGTTCTAAAGTGTGAACAATAATGTTTTAATAATTTTTTCTTTTCATCTCTCCCTTCCCAGCTCCATGGGAACTCAGCAACACTGTATGTGAGTCAGACAGCCTGTGTGATCAACCAGTCCTCGTGTCAGCACCCAACTCCGAGCCCCACATCCGTAACCGCCGCTTGTCTCCTGGTTCTGGCAGCAGCGGAGGTGGTGGAGGCGGAGGCTGCATCTCTAAAAGCTCCCAGTCGCCCAAACAGCCCTCACCTCAGGGCGATCCCACCCACCCAGGCCACGCGCACGCCCTCAGCTTCCGCAAGGAAAAGGAGCGCCGAGGCCACCAGCACAAAGGCCGCGGCGTCCGCAGGGAGAGCCCGAAGGGGGTCGCCCGAGCCGACGAGCGCCCGTGGGCGGAGCACGACCTGTCGCTGCTCAAGCCCCCGCCTGCCTTCCCGGTGCAGGACAGCCCTGCCAAGCTGCAGCCAGCTGTGAGCTACGCTTCCAAGGTGAAGGCAGGAGCTGCAGGTGGCGCTCTGGAGGAGGACCGGCCCGCCATCAACGTGCTGCTACAGAACCAGTGGGGTCTAAGTTTTATCAGCGAGGGGGGCGGCCCTCACCCCGCTGCTGATGGCCCCCCGCCAACAGACGCTACACACACAGCAGACCCTCACAGCACAGCTCTCACAGAAGAAGGTCCCCTTCCCGTCACTACCTCCTGCCTGCTCACAGAGATGGCTGAGGGCAATGGAGACCTGCTGCTAAGCTGTCGCCACCTAGTGGAGGCTTTGAACTATCACAACAGAGGTGAGTAAAACGAGCAGGAACACCTGGCTGTGAGGTTGATTTACCAGTGTTTAACAGTTTTCTTTTTTTTATTCTAGAATGGAATATTGCCTGTAGCAGACACAAGAAAGGTGAGTTTATTCAAATAAGAGCTGCGTCTGATGCTGTATCTTTATCAGAAGACATTTTAATCAATTTAGTTTTGATTCTGCAGATCCAAAAAGAGTCGTCTGGTACAAGGACACCCAGGAGCACCCAGCCTAGCAGTGCGGCTACAGCAGCATATCAACACACCTTCATGCACATAAAAACACATTAAAGACGGACAACGATGAGTCCCCTTCACACACTGCACTCAGGATGATGTCTTCATATTAAGCCACACTGAGACACTTTGGAATAACTCTGACAACAGTGGACTTTTTTAATGCCTTACAGAAAGCCTGCCTTAATAATCGCCTCGTTTCTGTTTTAGCTTATTTGTGTCCAACCGTTCCTTTTATTTTGAAACCATCTCCAAGGAGTCTAAGTTTTTTGAAAGCTGCGGTTTTATCAGACTTTCTGTTCTGTCAGTTGAGCACTTTGTTTCAAACTCTGACCAATCCCCTGTGCGAGACGTCCTCAGCGGAGCAGTTTTTATTTCTCCTCGTCGACTCTTAACCAGAAAAATGTCTTTTATTATTGATTAAAGCGGGGGTCTTCAGTTTACAGAAGAGAGTAGTGAAAAGACCCTGCAGAGTTTATCACAACAAATCTTAATGCTGTTTGTTTTTATTGGGTCTCAGGTGAATGTTGTTCATCAGTCCATAAGGGACGTCACCGTGTTCCGTTTGTAGAAATTTGAATTTAAAATACACTGGAGGAATAAAAAAACAGTATTACCTAATAAAATTGAATATACTTGAGAAGGTTTGTCTTCTTTAATATAAACAGTGTCCAACAATACAATCAAATCTGAAACATTTTTACAGAGATCTTTTAATAAAGCTGCTGCCGTCAGTCTCTCCACYTCACCTCCACTTCATCTGTTCTGTACCTGAAACCAGATGGAACAACATGGTCAAATCTGAGCAGTAAAACAAGCAAAAACATGTTTCCTTCCATATAAACTGGACCATGCAGAGATGGTACATTTTTTGACATACAGCTCTTTCTACAAGTATTGTGCTATTTCAACAATTCATATTTCAAAATGTTCAATTCCTTCCAGACATTTTAGCTATGAATTTAGTATTTTAGCTTTTGGCCAGTCTTTCCTGCATTTCATACCTTTTATATTCTGGTTCTGCTCTTAGGTTTTTAAATTTTTTTCTGTTATTTTGCTAATTTAGGCTTATAGGCTTTCAGCTGTTTTTGCAAATTAAGCTTATTTTTGCTAAATGTTATCTACTTATTTCAGCTTTTTCATTTAGCAAATATGTGCTCTTTGTGCTAGATTCAGCTTTAGTTTTTTTTTTTTTTTGCAACAACTTTCAGCATTTAACATTCACACCGCATTTTCCTTTAGTTAAGGTGTTTGAAGGAGAAACTAAAAGTTTAGATAATCACAGAAATATGGTTTTGGAACAGCTGAGGAATTAAATGTTTTGAAACCTTTCCTCATTTGGAAAGTGTCAAATTTACATCAGCAGGAGCAAAACGAAAAATTACACTAACGAGTCAGAATCCCATTTTACTGTGGAAGGAAAATACATATGCAGATAAAGTTGTTGAGACCAATCAACTTGTTTAAAAGGGTAAAAAAAAAAACAGAACTGTAATGCCTACCTTTGTGTGATCCACGAGTCCTCCAGCTCTGTCATCTGACCGAACCGGAACATCTCCCAGCCGGCCTGAGCGATCATCGCGCCYTTGTCTATGCAGAACCTGCAGGACGGAGAGGTCAGGTTGGAGTCTCAGGAAACAAATCTGAACCTATTTGATCACATGGTGACTGTGATATTCCAATAAAAGTAGTTTATTTACAGATAAATACAAAACCAGCTGTTATTATTTGAAGCTACTCATGTTGAAGCTACCGTTCATCTGTGGCGAACAGTTTGGCTCCTCTCTCCTCACACATAAGCCCCATCATCTCCTGCAGACGCAGGTTACCTGAGGAGCAAACAATAATTGTTGATGTTAAAATACATATTTTCTCATTGATTTATTCACTTCCAGGTGTGAAGCCTAAACGTGTCGCAGCTGCTAGTTTCAGGTACTTACAGCCGACACCTCCAACAATCAGGACCTCCTGGGAGCCACAGTGAGCCATGGCCCGCTCTGTGATCTCCACCAGCATGGAGAACAGCGTCTCCTGCAGAGTTTCACAAGAAATATGTTGCATAATCTCGTTTTTAAAAACAAAAAAATGACATTTCTTACAATTTCCATGATTGCCAGGAGGCAGTCCTGTAATTTCAGTTTGTACCTGAAGAGAGAAACACAGATCCTCTGCTGTACACTGACCACAGCTCAGCATTTTATTAGCTGCTTCCTGCCAAAAGAAAACAGTTCTTAGGATGACCAAAGAGATTATAAAGTGGTGTACTACATTATCAGATGATCCCTTCTCACTAAAAATAAACATATTTTACACTTCAGTATTTTTAAGCTTACCTCAATATAGGACAAAATTCCAGAAAACGACACGTCCATTCCTTTTACTGTATATGGCAGCTCCACATACTGAGTCCCTCTGATGGAACACAAAGTGTGTAAAACAAAAACATCATGACACCTAAATAAATACCTGATGGCACTCACTTTTTGGCCATCTGCTCGATGTTATAACCTGGACTTGGATCATTAGAAATCTATGTGGAGAGACAGTTCCGCATGAAAATATGACCAGACAATGAAACAATGAAGCTATGAAGAGAAAAACATACCTTAATAACTCGAGCAAACCTGTCTAAACAGTTGCCAACTGCAATGTCAATGGTCTCCCCGAATATCCGGTACCGCCGCTCTGAGTAGGCTATAACCTGCAGTAACCGATTTTACGGATTAATACCGTGCCGGAAAAAAAAAAAAAAGACAACTGAAGCTCGACGCACCCACCTGTGTGTTGCCCCCGCTAACGTACAGCACGGTGGGGTTGTTGGCCTTAGTGATGAGTCGGCCCATCTCGATGTGTCCGATGCAGTGGTTGACTCCGAGGAGTGGCTTCCCCCAGAGCTGCGCAACGGTGCGAGCCACTATCGCTACCGTTACCAASGGAGCACCCATACCAGGACCTGAGACAGGACGAGAACGACAAAAAAGAKAAGGGGTTGTATTGTAATGATTAAAAAAAAGATTTCCAAAGATTTGTACATCGTTTTTATGTCAACACCTTTCGGGGGAAAAAAACGTTTAAACTAAAAGTTATGGGCACTGTTCTGCTAGTCCACTAATAGCACAACTAACTTCTCATTTAGCGAATTAGTTAGATAAGATAACTGTTAGTGGATCGATTAGCTTCTGCTAATTTTAAGTCCACCYAAAAAAGTTGTAAAACTTCTGTTTTCATGCCATTTATCCCAAATTAAATAAAAATGATCCCCTCCCCCACAAGTGTGTGTAGGATATAGCATCTTTAGCAGCTAAACTTCAAACACAAACACTATAACACTGAACACTATTTAAACAACAAATATAAAAACTAACTACATATAAAATATGGTAGAGAAAGTATTTGGTATTTATTAAAATACAAACTCAATAAAATGCTTTTATTCTGAAAGGGTTAACTTGGAAATATAACAAGTTAGACAGAGCTATAGCTCTTGTTTTAATTGGCTGATTTGCCACAAATGATCCCACCCAACTTCAAATTAAACCAATAGAATTGAACTAGGTTTTAGTTAGACTCACATCTTCAACTGGATGACTGAGTTGTCTTAGTGGTTAGCATTAGCTTCCACTAATTTGTAATCTGTTTAGCGGTTAGTGAAGCTAACTGTTTGGTTGGCTGTGCCCACCATGGGAGTAAATAATATGTTTACACACCCTCACAAATTCAAACCTGTGGGGTCTCTGATACCTTTTGTGTACGCCACACAGTCGATGTCTGCAGGCTTCAGTCCTGCCTGCTCCAGCGCCTCCTTCAGGACAGTCAGTACAACTGCACGATGGTGCCTGGCTGTGTTACTTGGCATGAACCCTGATGTGGAAAAAGATCTTGTCAGATTTTCACAAGGATGAGTGCACTGAGGGGATTTGAACAGAACCCACCTTGACCGGGAGGCGTAATGTAGGTTTGTCTTGGGTTGGAGAGCACCTCGCCGTCCCTTATGATGCCAACGCCGATCTTGTTGGCACTTCCTTCAAAGCCAATCACTACCGTCATGGCAGCTGAAAGAGAAAGATACCAACAATTTACCTGTGAGACTTGGGGATTTTCATTAAGTATAAAAGCCAAGTACAGAATCATAACTTTTGTTCTTAAGTTTCAATAACTTTACTCATTATTGTCATATTTTTACTTTAAATTAACAAATTGTGATCACTTTTAAAAATGCAAAAATAATGCCCTTTTTGTTTATATAAACTATGCTGTTCAATACTTTCAATCACAAGAAAAGAAATAACTGTTAAACTATATATATATTCTGCTGCTTACTCTACTACTTAAATTTAACCATTAGCTTCCAGGTTTTGCCACTGTTGCAGCATGACAATGCTGTTGTGGGAAAACTAGGAGATAAAGTGCCAAAGATGAGTTGCTTTAAACATTTTTCTATCAGTTAGCCAGAATGGCAACAGTATGAGCTACTGCAGACAAACCATGTTTATTAACTTAACATAGTTTATTTTATATACTTATATTTTATATTTACTTATAACTAAATATAAGAATAATTTATCTTTCGGTTCAGTTTTCTTTTTGACTTTTTATACGGGAAAGATTACAGCCAACAAAAGGTCAACAAATTCATTGATCATTTTCAACGTAAAAACAAATATTAGCATACTCGGCTATGTACATAATCAAGTTAGCTGTCACACAAGCCTTGTGGTTTCCAGAAAAGTCATTACATTATTTAGCGTTTAAAAAAACAAAAACAAATGGAGTTTACCAAGTTCTTCTTTTCCTGTAGGTGCCTGTGTCGGTTTATTTTTATTTTATTTATTTTTTCTTTCTTTTTATATTAGGAACCTGTTAGCGTCTGCCGCTAATATGACCCAAACCTCGAGAGTTGTAAAATTATGCCTTACAATAAAGTTTAAAAAAATTCTCATTGACTAGATATAATTAGGGTTAATAGGTCATATCAGCATGCATCGCGTATTCACTTTCTTTCCCTACACCTAAGAGTATTTTTGTCTTTTTATGTTTTTTTTTTGTTTTGTTTTGTTTTTGTTTTTTTTAGGCATATCTGAGGACAGCTATTCAGCCTGAACCAGTCCAAGTGGGGTCTCTGCGGAAGAGTACGGACTAGTGGGCGTGTCAGAAGGAAAGGCGATTCTAAAGCGACACACCTGATTTGACGGACTTTGTTAAGGAGACACACCTGACTGGACAAGCAAAAAGGGGCGATACCGTACGACACCACCTTATTGGACAAGAACAAAAGGGGCGTTACTGTACGGCATCCACTTTTGCTGGAGAACCCTACTTGGGCCACATTTCTCCTGGTTAACCTTAGTGTAGGGTACAGGGTCAGGCTGTAAAGACATCAAGCAGAATCTAAGGATACCGACATGTAGGCATCTTAGCCCACAGTGTTTATGCTTTTGACACGCCCACTCTTGCGACACGCCCACTTTGATTCCGCAGCACAAACCAGCACGTGGAAGTGAGGTCTTTTTTTTTTTTGTAAGAGTGAAGTCTGGGGGGAGTGACTGGTGGAGACGACGCTTGGCTGGATTTTGCATCCTGTTGTGTGCAAGTAAGGTTATTTGCATCTTGTTTTCCTGAAAGCGCGTTAATGAAACGTTGTTTACGCACATTTTCATTTGTTTACTAACCGAACAAGTTAATTGTTAMCTTGTTATGCTAATTAACCAACCTTAATTCTTCTGTCATTCATTCCTGAACAGGCCGCCTGCTGGCTCTATGCTCTTTGTTAAAGAGCCAAGCTAGCTTTAGCACGGCGTGTTAATACAATAGCTAACACGAACACATTTCCTAATAATACTTAAAAACTTTGTTTTCTGCAGCCACACTTATTACTTTAAATAAAATCTATGTATAAGATCATCATCAAAAACATGCATGTTAATTAATACCTAAGCTTGCATTTTTAGGAAAATGTGTTCAAATTAGCTTTAGATAATCATTAAATTTTTGTCGACCTAAATGCGTGACCTTAAGGCACGTGCAAAAGTATTTAAAGGACATGGGATGGAAAATATGTGCTTGTTAATATGTATTGATTACTCTTAACAGCACAGACACTTGTTTGTTTAAATAAAGTTTTGTTTTTTATTAAACGCGCACGGCATAARGGGTCAGGGTTTATGTGGAATAAACAAACCAACAGATTTGATGAAGGTCGCTATTATTAGACTCCGCAGTTTGTTGGGATTTGTGCCCATGTAGAAACTAGGCATATCATTATATAACTGTGTGTGTGTGTGTGTGCGTGCGTGCATGTACGGGTTTTTCCTACAACATGGGGTATTTTTTACAAAACTGTGTGTGTGCGTGCGTGTACGGGTTTTTCCTACAACATGGGGTATTTTTTTTTTTACAAAAAAAGCAGCCAGGTGGGGACCGAAGTGAATCGTGGGGACCAATGTCAGGTCCCCACGATGCATGTTACAGGTGTGGGGTTAGGTTTAGGACCAAGGTTTAGGTTAGTTTTAGGGTCGGGTAAGTTTCTGTGAGGTTAGAGTATATGGTCAGGGTTAGGATATAAAGTCTAAAAAACATGAAT
>NW_013952584.1:851441-863796 GCF_001266775.1 Austrofundulus limnaeus | reverse complement strand
GTGAAATATATTTATGTTTGTGGTTGTAATGTGACAAAATATGGAAAAGTTCAAGGGGTATGAATACTTTTGCAAACCACTGTATATATTCCCAACTTGTGTCATTCTGTTTTTCATGTCAGCCTCTGCAAAGAAAGCAAAGAAGACCAAAGAACCGGAGGCTCCGATTTTGTACGAAGACCCTCCGGACAAACTGACCAGTAAAGACGGACGCYAGGCCAACCTGAAGATCACCTCATGGAATGTGGATGGGCTGAGAGCATGGGTCAAAAAGAAGGGCTTAGATGTGAGTTTGCGGTGAAATAAACCACTTAAACAGACTTATTGTTAACAGAATAAGTGTTTATTATTATTATTCCTCAGTGGGTGCGCGAGGAGGCTCCAGATGTTTTGTGCCTTCAGGAAACAAAGTGCTCAGAAAAAGCTCTTCCTGCTGAGATCACCTCGATGCCTGAGTACCCCCATAAGTACTGGGCTGTATCAGATGACAAGGAGGGGTACAGCGGTGTGGCCATGTTGTGCAAAACTGAACCCATTAAAGTGACATATGGAATTGGTGAGTGTCACTTGTGTTTAAAATGGTTGAGCACTTAGTTTAGTTACATTTATGTTGTGTAGTTTTATCAAACTTGAAATTTTCTTACATAAAGTTAGAAGAAAATTGTAAAAAGATATTTATTCTATACAATACTGTCTTTGTGTATTGCATTTAAATTTTGAACAGATAAATATGGTAATAAGTACGTGGATATTAAAAGTAAACACACTTTTTGCAACATAAAAGAAATGAGACGATGAAAAATCATGTTGAAATTTTTCCACCTTTTGGTGTCGCGGATCATTTCAGCTAAAGAAGTATAATAAAAGATAAAGGTTCAATACCCTGACTGTAAAAAAGTGCACACCCTAAAACTAATATTTTATTTGAAACTTTTTTTACAGCATCCAGTCTTTTTAGGAACACAACTACCATTTATATAAGTGACCGTTAAATAGATAAGATTTGGGGGTGGTTGGGTTGTTTGTTTTTTTTTCTACATTTGCTCAGTTTCAAACAAACCATCAGAAGGATTTCACTGTGAAGCAGTCTCAATTAGGATACAAAAAACTTGAAACATAGGTGGCAGCATACTGATGAACATAGATGAAATTATGAAGTTCTGGCTGCTCATTGATTTAGCCCCAAAACTTTAAGATGTCTGCTAGAAAGCAGACTTTTTAAAGGTCGGTGATCGAAGATAGGCCAGAAAAATGCAATTGGTGCACCCCTAATACAAGGAACCCACCGTACGAGCTTGCTTGATTTCTGACAAGAATAATAATAAAATCGTGTCAATGCAAATAAGTCTAACAAAACAATCGCTTCTAACGTTACATTTTTATACCGCCAGATTTTAATTTAAAACTGTACCCGTCTCTCACTTTGTCCACCATTACAAGAAAAAAAATCTCTGGTCGACTCTCAATGCATTTTGGGATATAGTGGACCAAGAAGGATCCACTGGACCGTCCCTCAAATCAGGGCAAAAGGAGGACGCATTTGTGGGCTACATCGAAAGAGTCTTCGAATTTGGACAGCCTTTGCCACGGCYCAGTGACGTAAGCGGCTGACACATTCAGCATTCAGAGGATGCAGCTTGTGACTCTCCACAACCAATTTCCTTGTTCAGCCCTTGGTGTTTCTCAAACTTCTCATGCTCCTTCCTCCTCATCTTAAAGTGCTTTTGTTGTCCTGTTATTTGCTGGACTATCCTTGTGTAATTTTTGCACAGCTTTGGAGGCTGGTGTTGAATCACAAGATTTTGATGCAGTACATTTAGTTTAACCCTGGATGCTGCTAACCTCAGAGCAACCTCTGTRCCATTAGTGAAACCATGCCGCCTCAAATGTCAATTTAACAAGGTCCACATCAGATGACCTCTAACTGCGTGTGCAGTTTTTATGCCCACTTTACTGCTACAGGAAGTAAGATTTTTATTTCAGAGCCTGAAATCACGTTTAATACTTTACCCTAAATTTACCTTTTTTTCCCCTCCAATCTTTCAGGAAAAGAGGAGCACGACAAGGAAGGCCGCGTCATAACTGCCGAATTCCCAAACTTCTACCTTGTGACGGCCTATGTTCCAAACGCCAGCCGGGGCCTCGTCCGCTTGGATTACCGCAAAACCTGGGACGTAGACTTCCGAGCTTACCTGAGCGAGCTCGACATGCAGAAGCCTCTGGTGCTGTGCGGCGACCTCAACGTAGCCCACCAGGAGGTTGACCTGAAGAACCCCAAGGGCAATAAGAAGAACGCGGGCTTCACCCCAGAGGAGCGCGAAGGCTTCAGCCAGCTGCTGGCGGCCGGTTTTGTTGACAGCTTCCGCGAGCTCTACCCCGAGCAGACCAACGCCTACACGTTCTGGACCTACATGATGAATGCCCGCTCCAAGAACGTAGGCTGGAGGCTGGATTATTTCCTGCTGTCGTCCTCCCTTCTGCCCGGCCTATGTGACAGTAAGATCCGGAACAAGGCGATGGGGAGCGACCACTGCCCCATTACTCTGCACTTAGCTGTGTAGGTCAGCCTGTCCTGTAATTCCAACTGGTCCCAAGCTGTCRCCCCGCCCCGGTCCTTGTAGTTCAGGTGTTTTTAGTCCTTCCTTTGATTTTCAGATATAATACTCCACGTTGTAGCTCATGTCTAAAGCTTGTGACTCAAACAATTTCTAAGCTGATTTTCTAAAAGGATTTTTCTGTTACTGAAAACTACTGCTGTCAAACTGTCCCAGTCTGTTTAAAAAAAAAAAAAGTTGTAGAACTTGCTTGCAAATAAAAATGGATTTTTTTATAGAATGTTTTTCATGAATTCATTATCATGCAAACTCACTCATGCATTGAGAATCTTTGGCATGTGCTGGAGAAGGTCAGACTCTACCATCATCAATGCAAGAACTTAAATTATTGCAACACTGGATGGAAATAAATCTTGCGACATTGTGCAAAAGCTTATCGATATAATGCCACAGCAAATGCATACCAGAATCAAACTGGTTTCCAACAAAATACTAGTGTGTGTGACCCTTTTGTTGGCCAGACAGTGTTCATTCCTTCAAGAGCAGACCTTTAATTCATTAACATATTGCACATTTCTCTGTTGTGGATACATGCCCTTTG
Source organism: Austrofundulus limnaeus (assembly GCF_001266775.1). Taxonomy (NCBI): domain Eukaryota; kingdom Metazoa; phylum Chordata; class Actinopteri; order Cyprinodontiformes; family Rivulidae; genus Austrofundulus; species Austrofundulus limnaeus. The sequence continues at coordinate 860,640 of NW_013952584.1, read as the reverse complement.
ACCAACTACATTACACACAGTGCACAATACTMACTAAGAACATATCTGCACAGTAGTGAAGTCACATTAGTTACTCTTCTAAAGTTTTAATATAAATTTAAAAATCGTAAAATGTCAAGTTTTTTTTTTTAGAGCATAGAGTCTTGATTTATTAAGAATGAGTCCGCTGATGCATTTTYAGATGATAGGACTGCCTGAATCTCTTCCCACATTTCCCACACAGGTAAGGCTTTTCTCCAGAGTGCGTCCGCTGGTGCCTCTTCAGCCGATTGGCGCTCAGGAAGCTCTTGTCGCACTCGGAGCAGGAGTACGGCCTCAGTCCCGTGTGGTAGCGCAGGTGGACAGTAAGGTAGCAGGACTGGGTGAACCTCTTGCCACAGTAAGGACACTGGAAAGGCTTGTGACCCGTGTGGAAGCGCTCGTGCTTCAGAAGCTCCGCGTGGGAGAAGAAGCCTTTGCCGCAGTCGGAGCAGAGGTACGGCCGGTTGCCCGAGTGCGTCAGCTCGTGGCGGATCAACGTGGCCTTGTACACGAAGCTCTTGTCGCACTGCGAGCAGCTGAAGACGTTCTCTCTGGTGTGGCAGCGCTCGTGCTTCTTCATGTTGCGCTCCCTCTTGAAGCTCTTGCCGCAGAAGGAGCACATGAAGGGCATCTCCTCGGAGTGGATCTTCATGTGGCTCAGCAAGCCGCCCTTATAAATAAAGCCCTTTCCACACTGTGCGCACCTGTGAGGTCGCTCCTTTAGATGAATGCGCTGGTGCGCCGTGAGAGCAGCCCGGTAGGCGAAGCTTTTCCCGCAGTTACAGGTGTGACCCCTCTCCTTTGAGTGGGTCGGAAGGTGGCGGCTGACACGACTGGCGCAGCTGAAGACCAGCTCACAGTGAGGACATTTAAATGAGTCATTCGCCTTGTCCGTACCCAAGCCGTGAGTCCGGACATGCCTCACCAAAGCAGACTTKCAGGCGAACACCCGGCCACACTCTGAACACAAGTGCTCCCCGTTCTTCACGCCGTGATGGTGCTCCCCCGCTGATGCGAACGGCTCCCCGCAGGTCTCGTGCGTCTGCCTGTGCCTCTCCAGAGACTGTTTAAAGGAGAACCGCCGACCGCACTGCGAACACGAGAAAGGCTGCTCGCCTGTGTGGACGCGCCGGTGGGCTTTCAGTAAAGACTGGAATCGAAACATCTTCCCGCAGTGGGAACAACTGTAGCGTCCTTCAWTGGGGAGTGGCTGAGGGGACGACTTGTCCCCCACAGCATCCCCAGGGTGAACCTTGTCGGTGTGCTGCAGGACCTGCACCTTCTCAGAGTTGTGAAAGGGACACTGGGGACAGGAGAAAGCAGCTGCTGAGGTATCTGTCGGRGAACCTTACGGAGAAACGACATAAAAATATGAGCAAAAATTTAAAAGCATCATTTTTTGTACCCTTTCCGGTTTAAGTCACTGTGAACTGAGTTAATAGGAAATAAATAATTAAATGTGCCTAATTTTTTCTGATCATTAGCTACGTTTACATGAACATAAGTAATCGGATTAAACAGCCATTCAGAATAAAAATGCGTCATGTAAACACCCCTTTCGGATTATTCTAACCCGATTCAGCTCCATCTGAATGAATTTGTAATCGGAACGAGAGAGGTGGTTTATGCCTATTGATAATTCGAAGGACGTGCATGTAAACATCTTATTCTGATTGTGGAAAACTGACCTGACTGCGCATGTCTGCTGACTTTCATCCAGCGATTTTCAGCAGTACAGAACTTTTCCTCTCGTTTTCTCATTCAATAAAGAAGGAATACACACAGCCTGCGGCGCACCGCACCGCTTTGCAAAACAAAAAAAAAAGTCTGCACATCACCTGCAGCTGAACCAGAGTGCAGTAACGTCTCCACCATTATTAAAACCTGTCGCAGGTCCATTCTGAGCTCAGAAGCTGTTTACGTTCATCACGGAAGTAGAACTTTTTTCTGTGGTTTTTAAGGGAAAGCTAGCAACTGCGCATCTCAGTGCTTCTATTCTGAATAAAAGCCTGGTGCATATAACCACACGTCATGATCGGATTGTGCCCATGTAAACAATACATTCCAATTATTTAATTCGAATACATTTCAATCCGATCAAAGAATTTTGCACATGTAAACATAGCTAATGTGTGTTAAAAAAAGAAGAAAAAAAAAGCCAAAATTACACAATTGTTGTGAAATTTAGTTTTTATTGTCTGCCTTTCATGGCAGCAATCAATAATATCAATAATTTAACTTTCTGTCAATATGAGTGCGTCTGTGTTTGTCTCTGTTAAAACATTAGTTTGCTTCAATCCTTTTGAGGATCCAGCATCTCATCAATCCACAATAGTAGTAGTAGAATGCAGGTTTTCCTTTGTCTGCAATTTGTCAACAAAGTCAGTTGAGTGGTTTCTTCAGGTTCCGATTTTTCAGCTACATACTTCTTGATTCTTCTGAAACTATACCGCTTTTCAGAGGGATGCAACAGGTCCTGAACTCCTTAAAGCCACTTTAGTAAAATCTATAGTTGTTAAATAAATGTAATCAAAATAAAAACAGTTTGTTCTGCTAAATTACTTTCAAATACACTGCAGTCTGTGCTCCGCTACCTTAGCTTACTGTTACTTCTGGTGTTTCTGACAGGACCTTGGACTCAATCATTTCTACAGCAGCGCCCCCAGGAATAAGGTCGATATGCAAGCAGCACAAACAATCTGCTGCTGTTCAGTGACTTGGGAAAGCACAGAAACACTACTGAGTGCAGCCGTCTGTGCGCAAAAACAGCCAAACCACAACAGAAATGCAACAATTTCATTCAAAATTATCAAATTGTAAACCGAGACTTATTTAAAAAAAAATTGTATGTTAGTTTTCAGAGTACATATTGGGAATAACTCAGCTGTTACCACAAATTGACTGAAATATAATAATATTTGTGTTTGCTAAGATTGATTAGGTCGACTCCAAAATGTAAGCAGCTTAAAATGTATCCAATGGTTCATGAAAAACACACAGAAACAGTGATTACCTTTTTTTTTCCTGTTTTTGCTTCAGAATATAGTGGTGCCTTGACTTACGAATTTAATTTGTTCTGTTGATCAGCAAGTAACTCAAATGTAATATAGATTTTCCCCCATAGAGATGAATTGAAATGCCATTAATTTGTTCCAGAACCTTCAAAATTACAATTTTTGACATGTTTTTAAATGTGAAAAATGTACTTAGAAATAACAAATACTGTATAAAAACAATACAAAAATGTACTACAATAAACTGGTTTAATGTACAGTGTTTACCTTGAAGATGATAACTTGACAATGGTGATGGAGGAAAAAGCTGAACTGAAAATAAATATTTGCAGCACAAATAGAAACATAAAATTGATGCTAACTGGGAGCTAATCGCTTAAAGCGAACAAGTGAGACACGGGATGCTGGGCGGATGTTCACTGTGGCATTTGCTGCCCCAACTAGACATGGGGTGTCTGACGCTGGCTTGTAACCTGAAATTTAGCTCTGAACTCGAAGCAAAACTTCAGGAGAGTATCTCAAAAAATCTCTTCAGTTGGGACACTCCTAAGTCAAACCAGCACCGTATTGTTTAGGTGAGAAGAACCTTAAACCTTAGTTTTGACGGTGAATACTTACTTTCATCACCATCCTTTGAAGCCCTGAATGACCCATAAGAGTGTTCTGAGCTGAAACAGAAAAATAATATCATGGAGCTCATTTTAGCTGTCCACCACAAGAAACAYCAAAACAAACTAATGAGGCACACTGCTGATTTTACCTGATGAAAGGCGAAAGCTCCTGTGCAGCAGGACTAACCCGGGTGACATCCTTTTGTTTAGTGGCCATGTGTTTCTGTAAATTCAGCACCTGGACCTTCATTGTCGGCCTGCGTTGGCGTCCACTTGTGCGGACGTTTGCTGGAAGGACAACGTCTTGTTCTGCAGCAGGARCTCCTGGCTCAGAGGCGAGCGGCTCATTGCTCTGACACGCTCCTCTTGGTAGACGCTGATCATCTACTTGGACCGGACAGCCGGGTTCAGCAGCTTCTACTTCCGTCTCCTCAGTGTTGTCTACAACAGGTCTTTCCCCGGAGCTCCCTGTGGACACGTCACCATCTTCATTGTGAGTTTTAAGGTGTTTGACAAAGGTCAGCTCCCAGCTGAACCGTTTGTTGCAGCGATGGCACGTGTAAACTCTGTCTTCCATGTGCGTTTGTTTGTGTGAAGTACAAGCTGACGATGAATGAAAGGTCTCCCCGCAGACAACGCAGCCGTACGCACGTCCCGTTCTGTGGGTGTGTTTGTGTCGGTCGAGGGACTGCCTGAAGGAGAAGCAGCGGCCGCAGTTGCTGCAGCGGTGCGGGCGTTCTCCGGTGTGAATGACTTGGTGCGCCAGCAGCAAAGAGGCAAACTTAAAACTCTTTCCACAGTCGGGGCAGTCATGCCGGCCTGTGGTAATTTTCTCCTGGGAGGATGCTGAGTGTTCAGCCTCCTCTGTCCCGTTCTCTTCAGTGCCTTCAAAGCAGTTTTCTCTGTTAACCACTTCGATGTTTGGGGTCGCGCTGACTTCAACCTCAGCATAATCAGAAACCGTAACTATCTCCATAACAATATCATCCACTACCATCACAGTCCACATGTTGTCAATGAGCTCCTGTGGTGGGTCTGTCTGGGGCTGGTCAGTCATTGGTGCCTCTTTCTGAGACGGTAAGGCAGAAAGTGAGGTGAGGATACCATTGCCCATGCTAGCAGGGGGAACTACAGAGAAAAAAAACAACATAAACGACAGTCAACATTACAACAAATGAGTTGACAGAAAGAAGGCCTACCATGTTGCTCTAAATGCCCGAGCTGCCTGTGGTGCTGGAGCAGATTCTTCAGGTCCGAGGGCTCAGAAACAGTCTTAACACAGTCCTCCAACAGAGAGCATTCAGCTCCGAGCCAAGAGACAGTCTGCTCCAGGTCAGGTACTGGCAGCAGCTGAGCCAGTCGACAGAGAAATTCTGAAAACAGCATCTGCAGGTCGCTGTCATACTGAGGGCCATACTCCACAGGGAACACATCCTTTGAATCAGCAAACTGTGATTACAGACTGTATCTTCTAGGCACATGGTTCAATTCTTTCTAACAATTTAGTAACTGTTACTTTCAGTTGTTATGAAAATGCTGTTTATACTAAAAATAATGACTTTGTATCATAGTCTATCTAAACGCCTTGAAATAGGCCTCTGTCCCTTTAAGAATCTCCTACCATTTCTGACACTCCCACTTCAGTACGTCTTCACAACAACGCTTCATGCTGTTTTTATTTTGTAGAAGCGTTATATATGTTGTTTAAAAAAAGAAGCAGCATTACATAATATCAGTTTTAGGGGTGTAAGAAAATATCGATACACTGAAATATCGCGATATTTCATTTCCCGATACTGTATCAATATTCTAAAGCCCTGTATCGATTTTTTTATTAAGGTTTAAAATGTCAACTTTCCTGCCAACCGTTKATTTTTATGTTGTAGTTCAGCCTCTGACCACTAGTTGGCAGCAGTGAGCCAGCCATTTGGCAAGAGGTAGAGGCTGTTGTTAAGTGTTGGGTGACCATATTGTAAATTAATATTAAAAACTAAAAGCTGCAAAAAGTATATTTTCAAACTATTTATTGTCAAATTTAGTCTAACAATTGAAAACATGGATGAAATAAGAAATGTATGTCTATGTAATATTAGAATTTTCTGAGACAATGAATTTTGGTTTTTCATTTTTTCCCCCCTGTAAGAGGTTTTTATTTAATAAAATTTTTGGACAAAAAAATTGCAATATATCGCGATATATCGCCTTGCTTATAGTATCGCAATATATCGGGATATATCGTATCGTGACACCTCTGTCATGATATGTATRGTATRGCCAAATTCTTGCCAATACACAGCCCTAATCAGTTTTGGAAAATGGCAACTCGAATGATACCACTTTGGACCCTGAAAATACCTTTCTGGGTCCAGGTGGCTACCACAGGAGATTTAATAATGAATGAGTCAAAGCAGCACTCTGGGTATATTTTTGATACAATGTGACATAATGCTCAAAAGGCTTGTTTTGCATAATACCCTTTTTAAAATAATTTTATTTGGTTTTTATAATCAAGCATACCTATACAACAAAAGAAACTTACAAAGGGCTTAWAAGACAGAAATAGATTCTCTACAGAGAATTCTCTTACCGAGAAAAAATCTAGTTTTTTTTCTGGATCCTTGAGCAAAGTGTGAATCAACTTAATGAAGTTCTCTTTCACTACCTCCTCATCCGATTCCATTTCCTAAATAAAAGGGATCACACTATCAATGCACTAATTATTACAATCTAGGTTCAAAACAATTAAAAAACAGCAACTACCTGGACTGGGTTTGGTGATTTCATCTTGTCCAAATAAGAGAGGATCAGCTCAGGTTTTACAGGCTGCTCACTTCGACATAATTCCAAAATATACTGGGGGGAAAAAACAAATAAAAACAAAAATACTCCTGTGTTGCCAACACATCACTCATCCGCTGTGCTTTCAATTGTAACTCAATACTTTATCTCATGCTGCTACTCACCCGAGCTCTTAGCCCCAAGTTTAGCTCAGTTCTGTGTTTGTACATCAGCAGCTCTGGGACCATGRCCACCACCAGAGAGACAAACTCTGCCACCTCCCAGTAGCTCCTCACAGCTTGTTTCTGTAACACGTGCCACATGGAAGCTGCCAGGAGCTGGAAAGGAGGGACCAGGAGGCGCAGGGATGCCAAAGGTAAAAGATCATCTGGAAGGACACAATCAGCAAGCTGGAAATAAAGTATTTTTAATATTTCTTGAGACTTTTTGAGATGTAATTTCCTGTTGTGATTCACCTCGTAATATTTATACTTTTATATATTGACTCGTTTGGTATCATGACAATAAAGGTGGTCTGTCAATCTTTGATCTAAGATCTATATGGGGAGGGGGGCGTCTGAGCATTTTATCAAACTTTTAGCATTGATTTCCTATTAGACATACGGACAAACTAAATATTCGAAAAAATTTCTAATACATTTTATTATTAGCCTCCTTTAACATCATTAAACTGGTTTGCTTTAAAAGTGTTGTTTGAAGCTGCTTCGGTGCACAAATTACTTTTATTAACATTTCTATGAGCACCCACTTGTCTTGAATGCAGCCCAACAGCGTATGTTCAAAAACAACAACTRTGGAAGCAGGGACGCAATGTACACTGAAAATAGGTTCAAACTGTTAATGCCAACTGATTTGTTATGCATAAACGCGCATTAAATGGTGCAATTTAAAATGTCCTTTATTAAAACGTTAAAACCGTGCTAAACAAGCAAATCTGCGCTAGCTAGCAAGCAGGTTTTGGTAGCATTTTGTTAGCTCGGTCTCTGCTATTCAAGTAGTTTTAGCTCGTGAACACCACAATTGGGACACCAACCTTTGGAAATGGCTGTGAAAACATTTGAATCCATTTTCTCGAGTCGCTCGGAGCTGAAAAGTTTCAGTAGCTCAGCTCAAGTTAGCCTTCCAAACACACCACCAGCCGACACACAGCCACCTGTGTTAAATTATAGAGACCAGAATGAATGCGCAAACTCGAAGTGATGACTGTCTTCTTCAAACGACGTCAAGCAATCATTCAATTTAAWAAATAGTTTAAGCACGTTTTCACATTGTGCAGGTGATTTGTTGTTAGCAGACAGTGGTCGTGAACAGATACGTACAAGAGACACCTCACGGACTGGAGCGGACATTTCCAAGTACACTTCGCTGCAGCATGCAGAACGGGGCAGTGACAGACCTTTCCGTCAGTCCCATACCTTATGCGGCCGCCATCTTGGATGGGTACCTCTTCTTCTTCTTCTTCTTAGTTATTTTTTGGCGGTTGGCAAACAACNTAAATGGACTGCGTCGCCTCTGCCGGATATGTGACGTCATACGTAAAAGAACGCATTCCGTTGGTCGCTCTCTCCTCCCTTCCTTCCTTTTTCTCTGCGACACACAAAAGCGCAGCCATGCAGCACACACACACGTGTTTGTTCTTATATTCTCATGGGGACTTCGCATTGACTTCCATTCATTTACYGGCCTAACTCTGACCCACACAACAGTATTTTCCCCAACGGGAACGGAACAGTGGGTCCTCACCACCAGGCTGTGTTTACAGTAGAGGCTGACATCTTTTCGACACGTCACGTGATTCTCGTGGATTCCTCACTGTGGAATGGGAATCAACGTGATTGGGACGTTTTTAATTTTTATTTTTTCCCAAATCACAGCTACATTTTTTTCAGGTATATGTAAATACCAAACATTAACAATTTGTGAGTACAATACTATAATTACAAAGACACATTTATTACTTAAAGTTTACATTTTAAAATTGATATTTACGGTTACATTATATTCAGGCATTACACAAGCATCCTAAAACTGGTTCTAAATTTTAGTAATCGGCACTAGAATGTTCACAATTAGTTTAATTACTTTTATTTTATATTATTGCTGTTGTTGTTGTTGTTGTTTTTATTTAATTGGGATGGTTTTTGGAAGAAAAGTTAACGGGAGCGGGACAGAAAAAAACATAGAACAGGCGTCGCCATTTTGTAGTTCTCTTTCCACCAGCTTGCGCTGTAACGCAAGTTAAAAGAACTACATGACCCAGAAGGCAACGGTAGGCTGAGGTTTTGACATCCAGCAGCAGCAGCAGCAGCAGAAGAAGAGAAGACCGAAGAAGAAGAAGAAAAGGGGACAGCTGCTAACACTTGGCGGATTCTGTTTAAAGTTAATTGGTTTCAAAGGTGGTTTTGGCAAAATCCGGATTGTGAGTGGATCAAGATGGCAAGTAGTAGTGGGGGTTTTTCGGAGGATGAGAATATGGATACAGGGTGGTCTATGGTAGAAAATAGAAAAGGAGGAGGGGGAAGAGATAAAGGTAAAAAGGGAATAAACAYTGGAAAAAGATCTCTTGAGGATGAGGAAGAAAGGACTGAAATAAGAAAGAAAGCAATGACGGAAGATTTTAAAGTTATATTAAAGTTTAAGGTTGGACAGGATTTGTTTGGAGTGAGCCCTATTAGTTTATCTAAGTGCTTATGTTCCACCACCACTCAAATGTTATAAATGTCAAAGGTATGTACATACTGCAAACATTTGTAA
>NW_013952584.1:849378-851124 GCF_001266775.1 Austrofundulus limnaeus | reverse complement strand
TTGGTTACATGAGCTTTAATGTAAGGGCTTATGTTCCACCACCGCTCAGATGTTATAAATGTCAAAGATATGGACATACTGCAAACATTTGTAAAGGAAAACAGAGATGTGGTAGATGTGGAGGTGAACATCCATATGGTGAGTGTGGAAATAATCCTATTAAATGTTGCAACTGTGGATGAAATGATACTGCAACATATGCAGGATGCACTGTAAGAAAACAGGCAGCTGAAATTCAAAAAGTAAAAAATGAGAAGAGAATTACATATGCTGAAGCTGTAAAAGAGGTGAATAATACTCCGAAAATAAGTACCGGTAACGAAAGGACGGGAGTGGCAGATATCAATCAATGTAATATAATATTAGAAAAGTTGATTCCTTTTCTTGCGTATATTATAAATTGTTCAGAACAAGCAAAAACTAAAACTGAAAAAATTAAAATCATTGTGAAGGCAGCCACAAATTTTTTAATGTCAAAGATTTATCTTGGGAAAAAAATCATGAGGAACTTAAACAAGGTGAAGGGTCATCTGAAACTGAAGTTTCTCAAACCATCACATAATTCTAATATTACAATGGAACGCTCGCAGTCTATTAGCAAATGGTCAGGAATTTAAAGGTTTCATTAGTAATTTAAATACAAAACCAGACATAATATGCATTCAAGAAACATGGCTCAAACCATCATGGTTACTCAATTATACGTAAAGATAGGATAAATGGGAATGGAGGAGGTTGTGCCATATTCATAAAAGAAWATATAAAATTTATACAGATCCAAATATTATCTGATTTAGAGCTTACTGCTGTACAAATTTGGACAAAACATGGGAATATTAAAATAATAAATTATTACAATCCTTGTAAACAATTAGAGAAATTAAAACTTGAAACAATCCTAGGACACTGGAAAGGGAAAATTGTTTGGTGTGGGGACTTCAATGCACATAGCTCTTGTTGAAGTAAACAGTTTTGTAATCAATTATATGCTTTGTTTACTTATTAGTAATCAGTTTATTCAGTAGAATCTTGAGTAATTAGTTATAGTAAAACTTATTAATGTGGTTACTGTTTTAATACTAGGAGTCTGAGTGTGTGAACAGGGCCTCTTGAAGGAATGCAGATCGGGGGAAGGGAGACTTGCTTGCTGCCACTGTGTGCAGGAAAATGAAGCAGCTGAGGTCATGAGGTCACGAAGAGCAGGAGTGGGAAAGAAAGGCTTCACCAGATCAGACGACTTTCCAGCACCGCAGCTGAGAGCTGGGAGCTGAGATCACCTGATTCCAGGTTGTCTGTTGTCCCTATAAATGCGCATTTATAGCCTTTTTGAATAATCTTGTATTTTGCATTTTGCTTAACCTTTTACAATTACATTTAATAAAGGTGGGTTTGAACTTTTAACTACTTGTATGTTATATATTTCACCTCGGTAATAGGTCGACAACGGAGGAGATAAAACGAGCTCGGGCGGAGAGAGTAAGTTCGGTGGTTGTCCGCAACAACAAATTGGAGGTTCCACACCGAGATCTCTTCTGAGTTTGGACGTTACGGGGTGGAAAAGGAGTCCAGGACACTGACGCTCGGACGTCCTCAAAGAATATCAGGTGAGCAGACTACCTTTAAAGTTCTGTAATTGGTCTTCTGATAGGCAAATTTGTTGTCAATGTGTTGGACTCCAGGGATAAAGTTACAGTAAAGTAGAAAACTAAGAAACTGCGCGTATTTAAAAGAAAAGTGAGTTTTAAG
>NW_013952584.1:844663-848300 GCF_001266775.1 Austrofundulus limnaeus | reverse complement strand
AATTAAAATAATTAAAGAAGCAGTCTCCCTGTCAGTTTTAGACAAAAAACAGGAAAATCTGTGTCAACTAAAATTAGATGTGTTGGCTGACAGTCCAGATCAGAATAATGTGATCAATCTCCTTTGGGACAAAGTGATTAACTGTAAAAGAGATAAAGAACAGATTGAGAAACAGAAGCAAGACTCAAGTGGTGTGTTAGTTAAGCGAAAACTTAACAGACAGTTGAATGAAATTGAGAGTGATTATAAAGTGTGGTGTAATCTGGTGTTGATCGCACAGGGGCTTATCCGTTTGTTGGTCATTGACACAGGAAAAGACACGCATAACACTTTTATGTCTGAGCAATCTCAGGCTGCCGCACCAGGAGAGACAGAAGTTACACACATTCCTCAGCCTCCCCCTTACACAAACACAAAACCTCCCCCTTCTACACCTGGTATGTATCCTGTATTTGACGTTACTCAAGGCACTGTTGAAATAGTACCTCAAAGTGAGACACAGGTCTGTAGGAGAGCTTTAAGAGTTACAAGCTCTTCTTATAGAGGATGCTTAGATGATTTGAGTTCCATGAACACAGATGAACTCACAAAGGTAGACCCGTCAAAATTGACAGAATCAAGACCACCCAGATCTTTGCAGTCTGGCACAGATGAACAGAGCAACTCCACCGGGAGTGTGGCTTCTTCGCCTCATCCCCCTTCACAGCTCCAAAGCAGTGACACTTTGTCTGTTATTCCTAACCCCTCCCCTCTCCTTGGCTGGGGAGACAGGCCTGATCCTTAAAAGAGCACCCACATGTCACTCAGACTCCCAGACAGATGAATAGTGACTCCTGTGCAGTGCCAGTCAGAATTATATCTGAATTGCTCGCTGTCCCCTGTGAAAATAATGACACATGCAGTGCGGGGCTCCCTAAAGTTTACTTTACCGCCCCAGTTTGTGTAAAAACGGACCCTCAAGAACAAGAGGAAGGGAGTAGTACATCTTATCTTGGTAATTATCCTCTGCTGCACTCTGGTGGCCAGATTAAGTATAAACCTTTTGCTCTGGGAGATGTGCAGGCTTTAGTGGACAGACTTCCTCCACTGACTGAGGGTGGCAGTAAGTGGTTAAATGTTGTTGCCAGCTTTACTTAAAGGGATGACTCTAGCTGTGGGTGACATGAGAGCTTTGTTGGCACGATGTGTGACTTCAACTAAAATGTGTGAGATAGAAGTTGCAGCCAAATGGGGGCGTCGTGTGCCCGACTCTGACCCAATGATCCTACACATTACAGCTTTGGCAGCAGCTTTGAGAGAGGCCTACCCTCTCTCAGAAGGAGCAGGGGTTCCCAAGTTTCAGTGGAAACCTGGACAGAACCCCACCTCCTACTTAGATCAGTGTAAGCAGGATTGGCATGACAGGACACACTGTCATGGCCAGAGTAAGGAGCNACACCATATAAAAATCTGTGGCCACCCAAACCACAGCTTTGCCAGTAATATTTGGGTGAAGCTAATTCTATACTGAGATTGTTAATTTCAACTGCACTACTAGTAACTCTACACTACCTGTGTCAGTAAAAGAGAGAATGACCAAGAAACATGATTAGATCCTCAGCAAATTGTCATGTAGTGGGAAAGAAATTTGTCATTTCTGGGCCACCACTGTGYGACCAGTAGCAGTAGCACCTTAAGATTTTCCTTTGAGTTAAAACAAGGAAAAAAAATAATTGTTTGACTTTTTATGATTTCCCACCTTTTTTATTATAACCAAAATTGTGGACAAAAASAAAAGAAATGGTGTTTTGTGTCAAATTGTACATTTGTGTGTGTCTATGGGGGTGGGTGCACTAACATCCTAAACTAAAATTTATTTAGTTTAGTTTTGTTTATTTGGCAGCAGATCATGTGGTGCTTTTTGCATAAATGTGACTGTACGGTGAAGCTAACTAAAAACTASAAAATTAACATTTTCTGCAAAACACCAGTAGAAATGTTAAATACTGAAAGATTTTTGCAAAACAGACATACAAAAAATCTAAAATTTGTTGTAAAATAACCTAAAAGCTAAAATTAGCAGGAAAATTAGCTCAAAAGTAGTTGAAAATGGCTGAATCTAGCAAAGAAAAGAAGGAAGAGCACATTTGCAGTAAGAAACTGAAATTATCACAGAAGGTGGATGTAGCTGAAAAAAAGCTAGATAGAAGAACAAAAAAGATTAAATCAGTAAAATAACTGAAAAAAAGCTGAAAGATAAGATGATAAAGCAGAAAAAGCTAAAGTTAGCAAAAAAAAAAAAGAAGCTAAAGAAAGCTCAAATTAGCACAAAGACAAAACGCAGAACCAGAACAAAAGGTGAAAAGTGCAGGAAAAGTTTATAAATCTTTTAAAGCATTTTAGAAAAGTGCAGTTAGAAAAAAAATTGCTGAAAAAGACTAAATATCTCAAACTATGAATTGCTGAAATACCAAATCATAGCTGGGATGTTCTTTTTGCAGCTGAACATTAAGATCAACAAACCTTAAACACAGACATGTAAAGCAGATTTTCCACAGCATCAAACAGTTTTTCTTGTTCTTTCTTAATTTCCTGTGAAGTCGATGTGGACCCTCGTTCTTCACACATCACATTGCCCTCTTTTTCTATTGTAATCCCTTCATGATGCTGTTGTCTCGGCTGAAGATATTCTCAGTAATATTGTTTGATTTATCAAAAAAGCCTCGGCAAAAGCGTCATCATAGAATCTGCTTTTATGAGACTCAGACGTCCAATCTATGATTTTGGTCTGGAYGTAATCTGTTTAGCGTCACTCAGAGTCTGTTCTCATGAATGCCTGGAACATGTTTAATAAGATGATCAAAGCGAGTCTCTAGCTTGCAGCATTGATTTGATTGTGGACGGATGTAAAGAGTTRACTGAACTGAAAGCAGAAAGCAAAAGGTGGCATTTTGACTTTTAGCAAAACCGCTACATGATTCATAAAGTTTGAACTGAATGTTACAACAAAGCCAAGACTGCAGTGTTGTGAGATAAAATGTTCAGAAGAAAGGCACGGTTACAATAATTTGTCTGTAAGCTCCTTATTAGCCAATTTTTTAAAAAGTTTAAGCTCCAAGTACCATCTCTTTGTGCTTATTGTAATAGAAGTTTTATTGTAGGTTCCTTAACCTCTTTTGCCCCACGCCACCGCCGGCGGGGGGCAAAATGGTATTTTTTTTGCTTTCTTTATTAACAAATGTTCTCATAGGTAAACATAGRCATGTGTGGTATCTATAGAAATGTCAGAATCTTGGCTAAAAACTCATACAAACCATTTTTACATCCACCAGACACAGTTAAAACAACAAGCAGTTGAATCTATATGTAAACAAACTGCACAAAATGGCGCCTCTGCAAAACCCGGTCTCAGCTGTTCACGCCGTGACTTCTTCACACACAAACAACGTCTGCTAAAAGCAGAGACCTCACAGATTCTAAAAATATAAGTTTCTTCACAATCCAACCAGAATTCACTCAATTAGCAGCAAAAAAAGACAAGACCTAGCACTCSGATTTGAAAATTATAATACACAAGTCTTCCTACCTTCATATTTTTTTCCTCCAAATCCTAAATCCACTGGCATAAACTTGTATTTACAGAGCAACTATATTTCCC
>NW_013952584.1:842424-843761 GCF_001266775.1 Austrofundulus limnaeus | reverse complement strand
CTGGTGTGCAAGGTGAGTCGTGCTTTTAATCTTTATTAAATAACATAAAACGATAGACTTGATAATAATTATCTTCTTTTCTTAACCCTCCTTCACAACCGGACCAAAATACGTGATTACTGTCTCCAACCAGGAGGAGAAGAAAAGTCGTTTAGAGTAGGGAATCAGAGACACAGACAGAGGTACAGTAAAAGAAAAAAGTTAATAAGCTGTTTTTGTACATTTTTATTATCAGCTGAAATGTGATGAAAAGAAAAATACCATGATATTGTTATGATTTTTGTCTGTGTTAAGTGTTTTTATTTTTAGTTTCTGTCATGCTCCTGTTTCTTACTCATGTCTGCCCAGCTGCCCCTTATTTGTCTGATTAGTCACCCTCATGTTTCTCCTCAGGTGTTTTCTGTTTAGTAATTATTGTCAGTGTATTTAACCCCTGTCCTATCTCAGTCTGTTGTCGGATCATTGTTTGTTTGTTCATGTTGGATTCTTGTTATGMMCWRGCTTTCTTGCTCCTGCTTTTTGTTAGTTTTCTGTTTTTGCCACCAAGCTGGCCATTAATTTAATAATTTTTTTTAAATCTTTCAAGTCTTCCTGCCTGCCTGCAATTGGGTTCACCCTGTCTCCAAGTCGTATCAAAGGAGGGGTCATTTGTGCAATTTGGCCAATTCAAACTGAAGTTATAGTCCCGCGTAAGGCTAGCTGCTCCTCCGAGCTAAAAACACGTTTTACATATAAAGCGCAGCGTCACCACACTTCCGGTTGTCACGTGCCGTTTAAAAAATAAAATAAAGTATAAAATGTGCCGTTTTTGCTAGTTAGCTTACTTATATATCAAGTTTTGTAAGTCTTGTAACTAAAAACTTTAAAAAACTCTACTTTTGTAGGTGGTGCCAAAATGTGCCTATCTGTACCAAAGGGAAAAAACGTCTAAAATGTTTTTTTACTAAAACCTCTGTAACTTTGCTATAGTTTACTTCAGCAGCATGAGGTTCTGCACAAGTGATGTTCATACAGTGGGGAGAACAAGTATTTGATACACTGTTGATTTTTCAGGTTTTCCCACTTGCAAAGCTTGTAGAAGACTGTAATTTTTATCATACAGTATGTACTCTTCAACTGTGAGTGATGGAATCTAAAACAAAAATCCAGAAAAATACAATGTATGATTTTTAAATTTCCATTTATTGTGTGAAATTATTTGATACACCAGAAAAATGAAACTTAATATTTGGTACAGAAACCTTTGTTTGCAGTTACAGAGATCAGACGTTTCCTGTAGTTCTTGACCAGGATTGCACACACTGCAGCAGGGATTTTGGCCCACTCCTCCATACAGA
>NW_013952584.1:839090-841200 GCF_001266775.1 Austrofundulus limnaeus | reverse complement strand
GTCTTCTACAAGCTTTGCAAGTGGGAAAACCTGAAAAATAAACAGTGTATCAAATACTTGTTCTCCCCACTGTAAGTGGATTCATGGTTTCCAAGAGTTTTTAGCCTTATTCATTATACTTTTGAAAAGGTTATATACTGTATAATGCAGAAAAACCTCAGGTGAGGGGGGAAAAAGCAATTTTTTTTCTGTGTTCCATCCTCAGTATCTCTGAAACAAAAGTATATGATGTGATCCTTACACTCCTGATGAAATCTCCCAAGTGTTAGCTTTATTTTSATATCATGGGTATTAATATCATGTTTTTAGGTGCTGAGATACACCCAGTTACATTTGGGCATGCTTTTTCGAGCACAAACTTCAAGAAAACCCCTTGGGTCATTTAATATCTGATAATTTAACGCTGGTTATTTTGACAGTTATTGGACCAAGCAATCATCGTTTAAATGAGTAATATRTCCTTAAGGATAAGCAAACGCTGTCCCTAAAAATCAGTTGAAATGCCATAGTGTTTTACAGGTACAGTATAATGTTAACAGTTGGAGTCAACCATGTTTGTGGATTTTAGGGAAACTTTCATAAAGTGCCGRTAAACTAGGGGGGTAAATAATTAGCTTTATCATGATACGATATTATATTGATTTGTTTGGATGACGATTTGATATTTTTCTATATCACAAAGTCTGTCACGATACAATTTCGACTCAATTCAATTCACAAGTCTGTGATCGATATAAAGCGATATCATATGCCCATCTAACACAATGACTGTGTTAGATGTGCATATGATATTGATCTACATCGAGCATATGATGACGATATAGATTAGTATTTTTATTTTGTCTCGATATAAWTGAATCATGAACCATTATACCGATATATCGGTATGGACCGATGTCGTCTTACACCCCTATGGTAAAGCTAGGATGTACATTAGGGGTGGGAATCTTTTACTATCTCACAATTAGATTAGGTTCAGATTTTTTTCGGCCATAATTAGATTCAAAATCAGTTTTGATGTCCTTTAATCTTCATTTTGCAGACCTTGCACACTGTGAACCTCATGTCATGCTGTTTTCCCGGGCATTCAGTAAAAACCAAAAGGACTCCAAATGATTGCCTTCAATGAGGACCGGGCCAGTTAAATCTCTTTTTCTTCTATTTTTGTAGTTTCGTTTAGATTTTTTTGTGCATGCGTACGTTTTGAGCCAGCTGTGTGGTGGCATCAGGATGTCCCGCAAAGTTACTAAATGGAGGCAGAAAGTCATTTAGTTTTTTATTTTAGATTTTGGGACATTTTAATYCATTCAGAATCATCATAAACGAGATAAGCGATTCTTATGTGAATTGATTTTTTATTTTTTGGTGCACCCATAACGTACATCATCGATGATTACTTTTTAAGTCAAACTAAATAAAAAAGGCTGCCACATCTAAAAATGCCTAAAATTCAGTGTTGTATAAAGTTTCTCAAAGTGATACTTGAGTAAAAATACAAATACCTTATCATAAAATTACTTTGGTAAAAGTTAAAGTCTCCTTTAAGAATATTACCTGAGTAAAAAAGTTCTTAAGAATCTGATTTGTTTTGTACTTACTGGTAAGTATCAAAAGTAAATTTCTGATATGAACTGTACTTAAGTATCAAAAGTAAAAGCATTGAGTAAAAATTAATGGTTAGATTTTCCAAAATACATTTATTGGAAGGTGACCACTCCAAAAATATTTATAATTCTCATCCAACCACCATTAAATTCACTGCAGGTGCAGTTTATCAGGATACTGTATTATTTTTTTAAACAGTAATGAGCCATAATGGATTGACAACTTTCTACTTTTTATCTTTATAAAAAATGTAAGGAGTATAAAGTACAGATAGTTGTGTAAAAATGTAAGGAGTCTAAGTAAAAAGTAGGCTGGAAAATACAGCAAGTAAAAGAGTATTGAACACGTCACCATTTTTCTCAGTAAATATATTACTAGAGGTGCTAATGACATGAAATGTTCAACAGATGTTGGTAACAACCCAAGTGATCCATACATACAAAGGAATCAAACCATAAATGTCCAGAAATGAAGTTACTTGTAATAATGTGGAATGGCACAGGGA
>NW_013952584.1:834255-837478 GCF_001266775.1 Austrofundulus limnaeus | reverse complement strand
TAATAATAATAATAATGCATTTTATTTTTAAAGTGCCTTTCAGAACACCCAAGGACGTTGTACAATAGAAAAATAATAAAATGAAGGAAACAAACAAAACTGTTGATATATATAATGATAAGGGTAGTGTGAGAGAAACAGAAATGTGGACTACAGAACAATTATATAATAAAATACACTAATGCAGACAAATTGAACAATAGGGTTGTGGGGGAGAAACATCGAAGTGAGGACAACAAACTGGAGTGGAGAGGACTGGAGTGATGTGGGCAGAGGATGAGGTTTGAGTGATATCACAGGCAGCTGAGTTCTGAACCATCTATAGATTGTGAAGGATTTGTTGGGGAGGCCAAACAGTAGGGAGTTGCAGTAGTCAATCCTGGATGTTACTAGGCTGTRTACAAGGATGGCAGTGGAGTGGGGAGYGAGTGAAGGACGGAGATGGTTAATGCTGCGGAGATGAAAATAGGCAGATCGAGTCACGTTGTTAATGTGGGATGTGAAAGAGAGTGTGGTGTCAAGGATGACACCTAGGTTCTTGACATGAGGCAAGGGGGAAAGAACGTTGTTGTTAAGAGTGAACTGAAGATGCTGGGATTTTGAAATRGAGTGTTTTGTCCCAACAAGGAGGAGTTCAGTTTTGTCATGGTTTAGTTGGAGGAAATTGTTAGAGAACCAGTTGTTGAGCTCACTGAGACAGTCAGTAATAGTTGAGGATGATAAGGTGGAGTTCAGTTTTGTCAAAATGTAGAGCTGAGTTTCGTCGGCATAAGAGTGGAAATGAACACCAAATTTACGGAAGATGTGGCCAAGCGGGAGCAGATAGGTTATGAAAAGTAGAGGCCTGAGTATAGAACCTTGGGGAACACCAGTGGAAATGGGTGAAGACTGGGAATGTAAGGACTTGAGCTGTATGAACTGAGTGCGGTCAGAAAGATAGGATTTAAACCAGTGCAGTGGGGTCTCTGAGATACCAATAGATGTTAGTCTGTCGATGAGGATAGGATGAGAGATGGTGTCAAAGGCAGAGCTCAGATCAAGGAGGATGAGTATTGACAGAAGTCCTGAGTCAGCAGCAAGGAGAAGATCATTAGTAATTTTAATAAGGGCGGTTTCGGTGCTGTGATGTGGTCGAAAACCTGATTGGAACTGTTCATAGAGGTTATTGGTGGAGAGGTGTGAGTGAAGCTGATTAGCGATGACCTTTTCAAGGATTTTGGAGATGAAAGGTTGATTAGAAATGGGACGGAGGTTATTGAAGTTAGWCGGATCTAGACCTGTTTTCTTTATGATGGGGGTGATGGCAGCCGATTTAAAAGCTGTGGGAACAGTACCAGTCATCAGAGAGGAGTGGATGATGTTGGTGATGATAGGAAGYAGAGAGGGGAGACAGGATTTAACCAAAGCTGTGGGAATGGGATCTAGCTGGGAGGAGGATGACTTGGACTTCCTAATGATGGCAGAGACGTCAGCAGCAGAGGGGAGAGCGAAGATAGAGAGGGGGATGGAGGAGGGCAGGAGTTCTATAAAGATGTTGGGGGCAGAGTTTGGCCCAAGGTGTTGGTGTATGGAGTGGATTTTTTCAGAGAAGAATGAAATGAGGGAGTTACAGCAATCAGTAGAAAGCATGTGAGGGGGTAGAGAGTTCAGAGATGAAACTGTACGGTTAAGGAGAGAGAAGAGTCTGTGTGTTGCCTACATTGGAACTGATGATGCCAGTGAAGTAGTTAGATTTGGCCTGAACGATACTTTCTTTGGTATGGTTTATGTACATCTCTTTGTGAATTGTAAGACCTGATTTCTTGTAGAGTCGCTCTAGTCTGCGACCTTGTGTTTTCATGGAGCGAAGTTCTGAGGTGAACCATGGAGCAGAAGTGGAGAAGATACTTCACTGTAAGTGTCAGACTGAATTAGGGCAAACCACTGCAGATTAGTCCTTAACAGCCTGGACGTGCAGCTTCATTGTCAGTGTAGGAGGAACATTTGCTTGATTCATTGGACATTAAGTAGTAGCTGGAGAGATGTCATCAGTTGACTTTATAGATTAACAATTAGTCTTTTTTTTCTCATTTTGAACTCATCTACAATGTGACAAAAATGTATCCATCTTTTAGTTAATCTGGGCTAAGTCATAAAAGTGCTTTAATAACTGTTCACTCAAAGAGTTGAGTTTGCAGCATTTTAACATTCTCAAAAAAAAAAAAAAACTAAAGAAACAATAAGATAAAAGTTAGATGACAAAAACTGCACAGTTTGAAAACCCGTGAAGTGTTCTTCTGGTCTTAGCCTCAGTACCATAACTGTTCACTCAAAGAGTTGAGTTTGCAGCATTTTAACATTCTCAAAAAAAAAAAAAAACTAAAGAAACAATAAGATAAATGTTAGATGACAAAAGCTGTGCGAAATGAAAACCCAGAGACATGAGTGGAGGAAACAAACTGATCTGAGCTGTGGGGGGAGAGGTTCACTGTGTTCACTGACAGAATAAGGAATGATAGGAGACACAGCGAGAGGACAGAAAAAATGATTTGCCACCAGTGAGTGTTCAGGGCAGAGATATTCATGACTCAGAGTTTAGGAAGCTACTTTTATTATTATTTTTTACAATAGAGTTTGCCCTTCATCTTTTGACAGCACAGAGTTGTAAATATATTTTCTTACATGTTCAGTGCGACACACATGGCTGTCACATTGCCGCTTGGTTAGTATGTTTAGCCAGTGTTTCACTAGATATCAAGACATCGTGTGCCCTGTTCTTGTCTGCCTCCTGGTTTACATCACATCCAACTTTGATGGCTCTCCCCTCAGGTGGTTGTTCTGAGGGGAGGCGGTAGGCCTGTCGCGATAGTCAATAAATCAATTAATTGCACGATAAGTTTTTTTGAGGTCGGTAAAAAAAATGAGGACGATAAGTTTCATTTTCCTGCTTGTTGGTTTAATTCCTCTCTCTCCCTCTCTGTGCTCTGCTACACAGGAGCTCAGCTGACTCCTCCCCTCCTGTTTTCTTAGCGTCGGGGGGAGTGAACTCTCGCGTTAGCGTGAGAGCTCGTAGCAATAACAAACTAAAGAAACGTTTCAAAGCAGAACGCGGCTGCTGCAGTGTCGGAGCAATTGCAGAACCTGAAATTCGCTGCGGGGAGACGCATAGAGAGAGAGAGAGAGAGAGAAGGAGAAGGGGTGGGGGCTGAAACTCCCCCAGGCCTGCGACAAACTCGTCAAGACT
>NW_013952584.1:828240-829460 GCF_001266775.1 Austrofundulus limnaeus | reverse complement strand
CCCATCTATTTTACTTGGCTTTCAACACCAGCGGGATTTAGTTTTAAATTGTATGTTTTTGTTTTTAAACCATTTTTAATCACTGTTTTATTATGTTGTTGTTTTAATGTACAGCACTTTGTATCAGCAGTGGTTGTTTTAAAGTGCTTTATAAATAAAGTTGGTATGGTATGGTATGGTATGAACTACTCAGTGAAATGTATTTTTTCTTGAGCTGGTAAGAATAATAATGTAGCAATAGAAGAAGAAAACAGGTTATTACTTGATATGTTTTCTTTTACAATAAAGAAAATATGTATTTTCTAGTCAGTTTGAACTGATTTTAATTTGTTATTTAAGCAGATTAAAGATTTCTTCAGGTATGGTGTAAACATTTCTCATATGCTGTGTTTAATGTTCTGTGAGCCATGAACACATTCAGAAACACAAACACATATAACCTGATGATGGATGTTGAACCTGGTTCTCTTGGGTTTGTGGCCCGTCTTCAGTCTGACCTCGGCCCCTTCATCACAGAAAATATCTGTTTATTTATCTCATTAGGCTGCATCTTGCACAAACCTTTTCCTTTCACCCTCTTTCTCTGCTACATCCATCCCATTCTCCTTTCTTTCTATCATGTTAGTTAATTTTACCAGCACAGCTCACCTCTTTTCTTTCGCTGTTTTTAATTTGGGACAGGGGAGCACAACGGCCTTCCTCGTCTGCAGGTCCATGCTCTCCCGCTTCACAGAACGAGCCGCTGTTTATAGAGAGAAGGTTGGTGCGAAAATACGGACTGGATAACAACCTGGCATGTCCCTGTGTGTAACACCATAGGTTGTGGTAAAAACGTGGACTGGATTTATGTCAGTACATGAGTTTTTATAATAAAAAAGTGGACCGGAGTTGAGTTTTTGGTATTAGTTCTTAGCGTGAGAAATTGGGGGTGTGGTGTGAGAGCGTGAGAAAACTCTCAAATGCGTGAGACTCACGCTCAATGCGTGAGAGTTGGCAGCTCTGTTACCTCAGCTTGAATCATTTGCAATGACTGTAAAGTTTTTTCACACAAGTTCAACTAAACAACAACTGTAGCAAGCTACCACACAACAACAAGCTAACATTAGCTACGATTAGCTTATTCTTCTCTATTGTCCTGCCCTCTCATTATGGGCCTCATGCAAGAACTGTTGGTACGCACAGATTTGTTCTTAAGTTGTGTGTACGAGTGATTTAGGAGA
>NW_013952584.1:824478-826236 GCF_001266775.1 Austrofundulus limnaeus | reverse complement strand
CTTTTTAAATGGAATTACTGAAATAAATCTACTTTTTCATGATATTCTAATTGTATGACCAGCACCTGTATGATCAAGTCCCGGAGTTTCTCCAAAGAGCCAGACTTATTTTGAAAACATCTTAAAATGCTTATTTCAAACCCGCATTGAGACCACTTGCTCCCGCGCAGCGCGCACGGGGGGGAGGGGGGGGATTGCGGTGCGCAGCGCTGTGTCTTCTGAGTAAATGAAAATGATTTAACAATTTAACACAGATGTTTAGCAGCTCTTTTTATCCCACAGCTGAGCTACTAAAAATGACATATTTTCTTTTCTGGATCTCTGACAGATGGACTTCAATCTCTGAACTCGTAAAGTTCTTCTTTTTAATTATCGCTGTCATTTTTCATGAATGARCACTTCCTGATATCTGAGGCAGGAAACGTAGCCWTATATGGTGTTTTTGRGGTGGTAAGTGGTAATAATGTTAATCTCCTCTCGYGTGCACGTACAGCTGGATACGAACAGGTGGAAATTACGCAGCTCATTTACGCACTTTTCCTGAAGATAGAAGAGTTTGTTGAATCTGAYGTGAMATGTTCRTACGAACCCTTTGTACGAACAAAAGTAAGAGAAATTTAGAATAAGAATACGAACATGTTCTTGCATGAGGCCCATTATTAGCATCATACTGCTGGATKGTCTCGTACAATCTTCAGTTGTTTCCATTTTTGGGGTAGTTCATTGTTGTTGTGTCACAAARAAAAGATTTGGGTGTTTTTAATATAATGATGCCCCGCCTACATAGAGGAAGCTCTCTGCTTAATGCAAACACAAACAAGGCTGGGGTAGGGTAAGGCCTTACAAAGCTAAAATGCTTTTTGACTCACAAGTCACTCATGAACTAGCTCTCCTCCTCAGGCCTGGCCAAAGGAGGAGGACTTGGGTTTCCTGCCACGGGTGAGAATTTAATGTGGTCCTCTTTCATCATCAAGGTTTTTGGATTGTCTCTTGTCCTTTCCTTTGTTTGGCTCAGCCTTTAAGATAAGGTGAAAAACTCTGTCATCCAGGGATTGACTTGGAGTAAAGCCACTTCCTCTCTGCTTTGAAAGAAATCAATAATGGTTGTTCAGGCATCTGATTAGGACTGAGGTTTTCCATGGGCGTCCCACTGGAAAAAGATCCAGTGCTGATCTARAACTTGCATTACGCATCCTCTGTGGCCTGAGAAAACCTTAGAATCTCGAAGGAGGAGGCCACAGGTAAGCTGCAGGAAGTGGATAGGTTTAGGCACTATTGTTTACTGCTTTGGTTTGACCCCACACTATTAGTATTAGTAAAGTTTATGGTGGCATAAAAAAYAAAATGTTATTTTCATTTTATTTCTCTGACTGTGTTGAAAAATAACAGACTATGATGTCAAATTCACACAAATTGTTTGCATGCTAATAGGTTAGCATGCAAACATAGGTTCAAGTTTAGCTGATATCCCACAAGTAGGTTTTTGCTTTAATTTGCCAGTTATCCTTTGGGTTCTTGTCTTGATTGTTAAAACAGTACAACTAAATACTAGCTTTATACTATTATTTACTGAATGAAATATTTCCTCTTTTAAGGACAGGAAGTTCCTCAAATATCATCCTACATCAGGTAATGTGTTTAGAATTTTAAGTGGAAGTTTTTGGCAAGACTGTAGATTTTTAAAAACTGGAGCAGATATTTGTTGGAAAGAGCAAAAAGACCAGTCTTCAAGTTTTATGATCCTGATGTACCTCAGCC
>NW_013952584.1:818493-824053 GCF_001266775.1 Austrofundulus limnaeus | reverse complement strand
TTTTTATGCATTTTCTTTGTTAGCAAATATGTCATTTGATAATTTTTTTTAATCAGCTCGCTCTCTAAAAATCTGTTGGAACTGCTGGTTACAATTCAACATCCAGCTGGTTGTGGCAGATGGCTGCCTATCCAAATTCTGGTTTTGCTGGAGGTTTCTTCTTGTTAAAAGGAAGTCATGCCTTTCTACTGATGCCCTACTGAGTTCATGACTAAAAATGAGGAATGCAATGAAGCAAAGATTTCATGCATTGTTCTAATTTCCTCAGACAACATTTTACTGCATGGCATACTGAGTCCAATTGGATTGTGTTATTTTTGAAGTGATTTGACTGCATTTAAATCTGGATATTTTTCAACTAAACTGTACAGAAACGAATCCATTATGTGCTGGCTTAAACACCAGCCTTGGTCTCGAACCTCTTCCCTAATTTAGATCTGATTCATGCTAAACTTAGTATGAGTCCAGGCCATGCCCCATACAAATAGCATGAATTTGCATTTTTATATCATTTGCTAAAAGATTAATAACCCATCGGTGGTAGTTTGACAGGCTAAGTGCAGAGTAAGGAGAAATATCCATAGTTGTTTCTTATTTACATCAGGCTCATTCATCTCCCCCATTACTTTCAGCAGCAGTTGACATTGAAATGGGTGTGTATTAAAACAGACAAAGGAGACTTAGGGTTGTACCAGTCTTTTTTTCCTCCCTCGCAGAAGTGAATCAGAAATGATGAATGACATGGCACTTTAATGATCTTGTAGTGGAAAGGCAAATGCTGAAGCAGGCACATTACATCCTAACTGCACTGAGATGAAGATGGACTTTTGCCAGTACTGTGTGGAAGTCATAAAAAGCTTGTTCCTCAATTAAAGGTACAATCTGGGGGAGTAAAGAAGACTTGCAAGGACAAGTCATTCATTATTTTTTTTTAATATCAACATGCATCATTCAAAATTAAGCATGCTGGATATCTCTCCCTTAGCGTTTGTCACTTATTTCTTTAAACACACATACAGCTTTTTGAGGGTATTGGGGGCCATGAGCAGTTCTTGTTGTGCAAAACCCATGAATTAGCATCACAATGCATAGCAGCTACRGTTAAAACAGATTGAGAAAATGTAATTATGTGGACTTTGGTTAAAGTGGTATTATGCAAAAGTAACTTTTCTGAGCTTTATATCAGGCTATAATGTCATTCCCTCATCAAAAACATACCAAGGGTGCATCTGAGCTCCCACCCCGCAGAGCATCCCCCGTTTCTTTCCCCACACAGCTCGGCCACTTGCTGCAGCAACAATTAGCAAACACCTGGAGGAACTGCAAATCTGTACATATGTAGTTGTAATAAATAATAATAGATATTTATACATGATTTCATAAATGTGTGTCTTGTTCTTTGAATTTATTAGTTTGTGTATTTTTGATTAATTTCAGTGTTTGTCACTCATTTTGTTTCTTTCGTTCATCAGTTATTATTATTTGTTTGTCTTATGCTGTTCTGTTTTTTTAATCTTTCATTCAGCCTCTGAATTCTCATTCAGTTTGTCATGCCCACTCTCACCTGTTCCAGTTTGTTCCCTCATCAGGTGTTTGTGATTATTTTCATTAGTTCTTTATATTCTGGGTTTTTTGTTTGATTCTTTAGCGGATCATTACACTGCCTCATGCCATATGTGTCAGTCCTTCCCAAGATTGTGCTCTGTGTTCATCCAAGTTTTGTGCAAGTTTTTTCTGACTGATTAACAAAAAGGTAAGTAAGTTTATTTACAAGTGCTGCTTCTCAACCTGTGGGGGCATCGAGGAGCTGGTCAGAGTGGATCTGTTATCTTATTTTGCAGGTTTAAGAGCTGGCTTACTGGTTTCAGGAGGATCAACGGTGAGGAGTTTACAGGCAGGATTGTATCCAGAAGGAGCACTGGAGGATGAGRCAGGTGAGTAGGATTTGTTTGGTAAGAGGTGAGGCAGCAAGTAAGTATAGCTTTATTCTAAGAGGAGAAACAACAGGTAAGTACATATGTCTGGAGATTCAGGTGGAGAGGCGACAGGTGAGTGTGACTGACAGGCAGGCTGTGGCAGTTGGTGAGTAGAGYCAGCGTTGCAGGGTGAGCTATCCAGAAGGCACGAGAGGACATCCTGGAGCTTCAATGARTTTTCAGGGAACACAAAGTGACACTGTAAGTAAAACTGAGGTAATACTAGACTTGGTGTGGTGTAGGATTTACCCTACACCTCTTATAACACATTATAAGGAAAGTATTTTAGCTAGGATCTTTTTATTTTCGGTAAATATTACCTTCGTGCAGAAGTGCATGACAAACACAATGAGTGACTTTAGTCAGTGAGTTTCRATTGATCCATCAGTAAATGTGACCATTTATTTACATAATCAAACAAAATCACTACAGTGCACTTAATTGTGAGCAATCAATTTCCTATAAAAGTTTTAAGAATCAATAACAATCCAGATCGCGTCGGAACTTAATTGTTCATCAATTTAGTACTTAAATGGACAGCAAATATCAGGCTTAGGTTTTGAACG
Source organism: Austrofundulus limnaeus (assembly GCF_001266775.1). Lineage (NCBI taxonomy): Eukaryota > Metazoa > Chordata > Actinopteri > Cyprinodontiformes > Rivulidae > Austrofundulus > Austrofundulus limnaeus. Next base: position 821,511 of record NW_013952584.1, on the reverse strand, counting down.
AAGGTCTGAATCCAAATGAACTTCCTAAAAAAACTCCTAAACATMATCAGTAGACAAGGGACAGCTGAGTTCAGTCAACTGCCAGGCAACTGGAACTGGAGGAGGGACAGATGCCACACTGCACACTATAACGTTTCAGGCATCTTTTGCCAACTCATTAAAAGTTTGTCCAACACTAAAGATGTCTAAGCTGAAAATGGAATTAAAAAATTCTWCTGGAARCCTCTTCTGGAGGTATACACCCTGTAATGTTAATGATTAAATCAAATATATAGCTGATATGAGTAAAATAGTCMACAAAAATTGCCAAGCATAWGCATWACCTAATTTCCCTCTGGGATCAATAGTGTATTTTTGAATTTGAATTTGATTTGATAAGTTGTCTAAAACATAATATACTGTAGTGTGACTGAGCCTTTTAAGTTTGCTAAAAACTTTTACTTTTAGGCCATATTTAGTCTGACCCAAATATAATTATTTACAATGAATTCCAGATTGATGCCAATAAGATCAGCAGAAAGGGATTTATAAAAYGACTTTTTAGAAACTTTTGGGAATCTTGTGCTACGAAATAACATGATCTCAATGTTATTRCTTTATTCTGTCTGATTCATTGCCAGAAAAAAGATGCACCACATTTTTAATGTTTTGAATAAAAAAAGGACTTTATTCATCTCTGTACAGCTGAAAGTTGTTTTGAACACAAAGTTCAAAACTTTTGTCACAAGTAAGCTCTGTGTTCAGCACCACGGACAGCACATTGATGACTTCAAATAGCTGTTTATCACAGGCAACTTTCCAGTTGTTGTAGTTATAACTTTCTGCCTGGATAACTTCTGAACCACAAGAGATATTGTAGACATCTGATTTCAGCAATCAATTCCCGAAGCAATTCTGGCTTCATTGATATGCTGCATGACTAAATTGTCATTGTAAAATTTGGACTTTTAGTTTGACTGTTGGTTCTGGTTTAAATTGACAACTTGTAAGAAGGAAATTCCCACCTCTACATCACAGCAAAAGTAGCCAAAATGCAGTGAAAAGTAGATTTTACATGGTGAATATCACCAGCTGCCAGCTACTTTTGAACTCTGTGCAGCTCCAGCTAGTGGTGGGATGCTTTGCAGGTAAAATAATCAACATGCATTTTGGCAGATGTAGTTTGTGGTCAACTTTGAAGCCGCTTATTTTAAGACATTAATACATCTTTGAAGCTCTCGAGGGCCACATAAAATACTATGACAGGCCACATTTGGCTTACGGGCCTTTGATTCATTTACTTCAATATTTTATATTAATTATAAAATGTAATGCTGTTAAATGTTCATCTACAACTCATTAACATTTGGAGTCAACGTAAAAGGGCTTTATTTTAACAAATTTGACAGCTATTGAGCTAAAATAAGAAGTGATAGTAGCTKTTAATTACTTTCAGCACATACTCAAAATGCTTTCAAAATACATTTGCTACAACTCAGTCATTTTGCATCTTCAGATGATCTCAGTCTAACTAAACCTGGTAAGAAAAGTGTCTRGTGATTAGAATTCCTTAATTTCATGTTAGGTATGATCATAACTTTGCACAYATACAGGTATAGGTTTGTTTTGGAGCGGTTGCTCACAGTTTTTATCCAAAGTTGTGGCCTCTTGAATAATTTGACTGCATTTACTCAAATAATAGGAGAATGGAGCAAATGCATTATGTCAACTGGCTCAGGGGCAGGAACTCATGCATACCCAATGAGTCCTGGTTTGTTTGTCATTTCTCAACTCATTTCACTGGCATTGCTGCTAATGTCCTTTGGGCCTCAATGACACCCCAAACCCTTTAATCACTGATTGACTAATACACTCGGAAGCGTGCACACACATGCCTGCTCATTCACAGATATAATGTGGCGAAGCATCTTGTCTTTGCTCTGACTTGACATCAGTWGTTTTCTCAGACTCTGTGCTTATCAGAGGATACTTGCTGCAATTAGGCTCCTCTGCTTTGCTGGTGACAGGGTTTGTAAGATTGGCATCCAATCTCTGGAATGCACTTTGGGCAGGTTTTCAAATCACTGGCTGACTGTAGGGTTTTGTGGGTTTTATTGCCTGGAACCACTAAGCTTTTCTTGTGTCCTAATATTGTGGTGATCATCACTGCAATGCACATTGCACATTGGACATGATTGGATTAAGTTCAAAAGGTTAGAATACAAACCAAGCCATGTGATTTCTTTTTACAGTAGATTTATTACAGTGTGTGCTGACATCTGAAGTATAACAGTCTTGCTTTTCATTGCTGTTTACATTAAATAGCAGGGGTAGACATAAGAAAAATTTCCAGCTTGCCCAATAGCAAAGCATGCATTGTGTTAACCCGCAGAACTATTTGACAGCTTCTAAGTGTGAAAATGGTTCTAATAACCTTATTCTGAGTCAAACGTAYCAGTTCCTTGCTTTGCAAGCTTTTCTGAATGGAAATGCTGAGACAGAATTTGTATGCATACRAAAATATAACCCTTATATTCATGGGGGTTATATTTTAAATATGATAGTATTGGTAGTCTTTTGCTCAGCACAAAGTAACTTATAATTTGCTGTTTMTGTTTTCTGGCTTAAAAAACTCAAACTACATTTGACTTTTTATGTTTAGTTCATTTAGTCATTTAACATGTGCATATTAATTTTTTTCACATTTCATCATTTCTTGAATTACATTTATCACAGTAAAGYTAACTTGCAAATACTGTCTAAACAAGCTTGACACACAGATAAACAAAAACTSTTTATTTTGTTACAGTCCCATTTAGAATTGAAATCTGCAAGTATGAATGATAAACTGAAAACTCTAGAATCRGACCGTGTCATCATCAGAATCACATGAAAGAACCATGAGGGATTTAGAAAACAAAAAGGAGGGAGTAATAATGGATGAAGATGTTTAGTTGACTGGATAATGCCTCCTTAAAGGGGCAATATCATGTAAAATTAACTTTTTTGAGTTTTATATCATGTTATAATGTTATACTC
>NW_013952584.1:805377-813236 GCF_001266775.1 Austrofundulus limnaeus | reverse complement strand
CATCCATCCATCCATCCATCCATCCATCCATCCATCCATCCATCCATCCATCCATCCATCCATCCATCCATCCATCCCTTGTTTTAGAGTCAGGTCGCGGGAGCAGCAGCTTGTGCATAGAGGCTCAGACCTCTCTTTCCCACAGCCACCTCTTCCAGCTCTTCTTGGAGGATTTAAATGTGTTCCCAGACCAGATGAACAACATAGTCTGTCCAGCGTGTCTTAAGTCTTCTTCTGGGCATCCAGGAGGCATCCTTGATGTGGAGGAACAGCAGCTCTACTCTGAGTCGCTCCTGGAGAACTGAACATCTCATCCTATTTCTAAACAAGAGTCCAGGTACCCTGCAGAGAAAACTGATTTCAACCGCCCATATCCAAAGTCTTGTTCTTTTGGTTACTACCCAAAGTTTGTGGCCATAGGTGAGAGTGGAAATGTGGACTGACCTGTAAACAGAGCTCCACCATACAGCTCGGCTCCCTCTTCACCACAGCAGACCAGTATAGAGTCCAAAATACTGCAGAAGCTGCACCTTCTGTCAATCTCACACTCCGTTATTCTCTTACTCGAAAACTTTACCCAATGAACAGGTGCAATTTTAATAATCACCAACAGTGAATTTAAAGGAGCATTTCACTTTTTCTGATTTAGTGATAGGTCTACTCATAACTAAAATGGACAGAGCACCATGCAGCCTTCATAACATAAAATGACAGTGTTATGGTGACAAAAAACATTTCTCGCCATAAGTCAGATAACATAGGCCTTTCTGTATATAAAGAAAACAATCACTTCTTTGTCACTTCTTTTAGCTTGGTGATGTTTCAAACTGTTAAAACACTGCCACCAACTGTTCAGGAGGATTATTACACCCCTAAAGGTTGCTTCACTGTGGAAGGGTTGTGTACAGCAGCGTGGTCAATGGGGTGGCCAAAGATTTGTCTGTGGTGGCCATGGCCACCCCTGGCCACCCCCTGGCTCCGCCCYTGCAAGGGCTGTGAAATGACATCAACAGCCGGCAGAGAGAGACGAGGGCTTTTTACAGGTTTCTGTTTACACGGTCGACATAACTTGATACAACTCAGTAGTCACCTGATTGTCAGTCATATTCCTTGTTTGTCTAAAATGTCACTGCGAAAATATCTAATGATAGGTTCTAGTTGCTGTGTCTTATCAGTGAATGTCATCAAATGACTGAGAAATTCAGGAACTTCAGTCAGATGTGCAGGTGCTTCAAACACACTGAACAACAAGAAAACAGACATAATGGGAAGAGGAGAGGTGATTTTTTAAACATTTATTTAAATTTGATTTGGTGCGAGGGAGCATCCCTGTCGCTCCATCGTTCCATTAAAAAATGCATTAAAACCTTTTTTTTACTTGTCACAGTTGAATGGGGTGGCATGGCAGCTACTTCCCTCATTGCAGAACAAAAGCAGGTGTTTTCATTCAGGATTATGTGACTTCACTTAATTGATTTTGTGTGTATTTTATTCTTGATTTGTTTGTGATTTGGAGGGAGTAAACTGGAATGTTGAATTTACATTTGTTTAAATTATGCTTATTGGATAAAGTGAATGAATGGTATGCCTTGTGGGAGGGGCTAGTGATTAAGAGTTCCCACCCAACACTGAGGAGGCAGGTAGGTGAATCTGGTTACAGAGAATGTACCCTAGAGTTAGATTGATAGTGGGGGTGTGTATGTTTATCAAACTTGCAAGAAATCAACAATTTTTGTCACCCTACAAGAAAATAAAGATTGGGATCATTTAAAGTTTCCTGTCTCACATTTAGATTTGTTTGTAGGATTTTTCATCAAATTCAAGAAATGTCTGAAGAACCCCATGAAAACCTTATGCATGAGAGAGATGTGGCTTTAGAACCTCTGACAAATGGAGGGAAGCCAGGTGAGTTTAAAAAGTGCACGTGTAGACTTTTATACTTGTCCCTAATTGTGTGAATGCCTCTTTGTTTGTTTAGAGTTTCTTCAGCAGCTTTGCAGTGAAACCATGTTGGCATACTTTGGTAGGTTTTTGTACAAAAAAGTTTGAACTGATCAGGAACGCTGTGACGTTTAGATATAGCCATGAAATTTTAGGGAAATATTCACAGCCTGGTTTTTTGTAGGAAGCACCAAACTAATAAAACCAGATTATTCAATGCAGAAGTAGCAGAAAATGTATAAAATAACAAGGCAACAAGGCAAACTGCAGCATCAAATCAGCTTAACGTGTCTTAGAAAGCAAGGAAATGAAAACAATTTAAAAACCATGTGGGCATCTATTTTATAAACAAAGCTCCTCAACTAATGACAGCCTGTGAAGTGTGTCAAGTGATGAAGACGAGCATCAACACACTTTCAATCAATTTTCAAACACGCTACAATCCAGTCACAGCAGATTGGGAAGAAAATGACATCAGATGTTGACAAAATGTCAACATCCCTACATTATAACAGTATATAGTTTTTAGTTACAATTTTGCTCATTTGTAGCTTTCATCTACAGTTTCAGCTCATAGCCAGAGATAGACTGAAATTTCAATAAACCAGTTTAGTTGGTGTCACAGTCTGAGGATACTGCATGAACGAAACACACTTAATGGTTACAAAAAGACGTGAGGTTTAAAGGTAAACTTAATGAACTCAATAACACCTGGTAGATAGCTGGGAGTGGGGGTAAAATAAAGATAAGTGGGAGAGGGGGCTAGGGAGTCCCATTGAGGAGCACTCTCTAGCACCTTCTTCAAAGACACTAAAAGGATGGGTAATCTAAACTGCTGTTAGGTGTACAGGCACAAAGAGTTGTCTCCCCCCCCCCCCCCCCACACACACACATATGTAGGTGGAGGGAGGCTACCCTCTTGTTCACTGGGGTGAACCCTAACATACAAGCACAAAGATGGGGGGCAACAACTATGCCCACCCCTGCCTGGTGCCTCTCAACAGGGGCAACTCCAGAGTGAAAGAGTGTCCATCTCCTCTCARAGAGACTGGTTCCAGAGCCATGTGTTGAGGTGAGTCCGAAACCTCTCAGCCTCACACACCGGCTCAGGCTCCTTCCCCACCAGAGAGGGGACATTCCATGTGTCCCAAAAACCAGCTTGTGTAGCCAAACATCAGACCACCAAGGTTCCCACCAGTGGTGAGCAGCACTAATCTAAAAATTAGTTCCACTAGCTCTAAAACACTAACTCAAATATTTAGGTCCCCAAGTCTAAAACACTAACACACTGAAAATTTKAGCAAAAGCTAATTCTAAAGCACTAAATAAACTCAGTCAACCCATGAACATTCTTCAACAAACAACATGAGTTACATATTGCCATGTACCTCTCTTTGGACTTATCGTTGACCTTCYACAGCTGTATTTGGGTTCATATTGTCACCTAGTGGATAAGTGACACATGTGAACAAAATGTGCGACAGCTTTAACCCTCAGCAGTTGATCAATAACATTTATATACCTCAGTTAGTGCTTCTAAATTTAGCCCATAAATTTAGCAAGGGCTAATCCACTAATAAATTTTAAAATTAGCAAAAGCCCTAAAGCACATGTCAGGAAATTAGTTCCCCTATTAGTGCTTTAGGGGAACCATGCCCACCACTGGTTCCCAACTTTGTCCACTACACATCCCACATTGCACCCAAAGCTTTTTGGCCCCTTCTACAGGAAGGGGGACACATGTCTCCTCTTTGGACTGTGACCAGCTGGGCTCAATGGGTGAAAGTTTGGTCACAGATGTTCACCAGTGTGCCCCACCTCCACGCCTGGCTCCAGAGTGGGCGAGGAGACACTGAATCCATTTTTGTTGCTCTTTATAAGGAGTCTTTGGGATGCACTTTGTCTAATCCCTCACCTAGGACCTGTTTGCCTTGGGTCACCAGGGGCATGAAGTCCCTGACAACGTACTGTATCTCCTATGATCAGTGGAATGCTCAAACCTCTCCACTAAGATGAGGTGGCAGCCCAGGTAATGTAAATAATCACATTTATTTATACAGATCAGGAAGATGGGGGGAAAAAGTTAATATTTTTAACTATAGTTGGAGTTCTGCATGTTTTTTTTTTTAGTAAACTGATGAAATAAACATGTCATTAGATAGATTAAGTGCTTGTTAGCTGAGGCATGTCCCCTTCCACACATTGTTGTCCTTGGCTTGTCTTCAATTAATGTGAGGTCTTATTGTGTTTTTACAAATGATGTCGGATACCAAACGGCTCATAACTGCATCTTTATTCAGTGTGAGAGASGTTTGTAATTAGCGAGTCAATCAAAGAACTGTTTGAAGTATCTGCAGTGATCGTAAATTAGGCTGAGGCAGCTGAAGCATCACCGTGACTAACTTTTCATTTTGAACCACAYAAGTTTATATAAAAAAAGTTTTAGTATTTGGCATTTATAACTAAGTTTTTGAAAGTGTGAACCTCCATGTAAAAAATAAATAAATGTGATTTGTGAAAAAATCAGAATTGAGCAAAAAGACCTGTAATGTGAACATAGCCTGCAGGCAAATGCGACCTATACAGATTTATTTTTCTCACGACAGGCTGAATGTGACAAATTTGSTTCTTTGAATCCGACCCAGGTTTTTTCAGTATGTGGAACTAAGTCAGATGCTGTACATGTCTGCATCGCTAGGCACTTTTTTTATATTTCATTTAACTTTTATTCAGGTTAGTCAGTTCAGAACTTATTCTTATTTAAAATAAGGACTTGGCTACAACAATAAGGGCTTTGAGTTACTTCTGCATTCAAAAAGTGACATATAAATAAAGTTTAGTTTTTCTTTGACAAAATTGTAAAGTTTTTTATTCATTTTACCATAATGGGTATCAAGAATGGATTAATAAAAAAAATAAGGTAAAATATTGTAGAGTCAGGTTGCCACATGAAGCAGCAAAACGTAAAGGGGGTCCCAAATTCCGAAGGTTACCATAATAGTTTTGGGGGGAGGTTAGACCCTTTGTGTTCCTAATTAGCTGGTAAACCTTACAACTAATCCAAAATAAAAGCTGTAATACAGTAGTTTCAAAGACAATAATTGTGGTGTGGCAATGGATTGCATAACCCCTGGAAAATTTGTTTTTGTATTCTAATAGAAAGTATAAATCTTAATGATGTAACAYTATTAAGTATACTCATACATGAAACCCCAGGGCCTAACCTTGTAATTGGGTTTATTTATTTGAATATTTTGCTCATAGTGTGCAATATTTGACCCTACACYGGCCTTGTCTTTTATCCCCTTTGGGAACTCTTATCACATTGTTTCCAGTCTCTTGTTGTCTGTTCTTTCCCAGTTTTAAATATCAATGCCTTGWTACCTTTTTGACTTTTACCTTCAGTTAACCTCAGTTATTATTTCCATCTAGCTGCTCTCTACCTGCCCTAATTTTGGCTTGATATTACATTTTTTTGTAATAACTTGAAAAAAAGGACAGCAAAAGACATGTCTTTAAAGAAATTAAATWAAATAAAAAGCTTGACTGTGAAATGGAGTTCCAAAACAAATTGTAAAGATTTTGTTCGTACAAGAACAGCAGTGTTGAATACTGGCTCTTCTTTGATGCATAATATATCAAAGTCAGAGTAGCTAGCATTGACGTTAACAGAAATCTCATCAGCCTTTCATGTATTTCTTTTATTTTCATAATATATGGTATTTTACTATTTCTCTTATCTGAAGTGTCTGGTCAGGATTTTGTTAAATATTTATGGGAATTAATGCATACAGGCTGTWGCAACGTTCAGATCAGGGACTTTTTACAAGACTGTGACAATAATGATGAGATTTTACTTTGATTGAAGAGGGCAGTTCTTTCAAATGGACCTCCTATTTAGTCAAAAAGAAACAAAGGTATGTTTTTTTCTAGCCAATAATGACAAAATGAAACTAGCTAATTTAAGTTCTAAAACATTTAATTAYAAATACCCAAATTTGAGCTTTTTAAAATGAAGAAATCTATTTAAATGCTTTAAATTTAAYGTCCAAAATGCTGCAGCACATCTTTTAACTGGCACAAAAAACATGAGCACATTTCCCCTGTTTTAGCCTCACTGCACTGGCTGCCTGTTCATTTTAGGATTCATTTTAAAGTTCTTTTGTTTTTAAAGCATYAAATGGTCTTGCCCCACTCTACATCACTGAGCTTCTGCACCCCTATACTCCCTCCYGTTCTCTCRGGTCAGCAGACCAGCTGCTCCTTAGAATCTCAAAAACTAAACGCAAGCTTAGAGGGGATCGTGTCTTCTTCACTGCTGCTCCTAAAATGTGGAACAACCTGCCTTTGGGCATCAGACAGGCCATGTCCCTGTCAGCTTTTAAAACGCTACTTAGAACCCATCTCTTCTCTTTGGCTTTCGACTCCATCTGAGATGTTGATTTTCTTTAGTTTGTTTTGAGATTATTTTAATTTGCTTTACGTGTTTGTTTTATTATAGTTTTAATTTTTGGATTTGGCTTTTAGTATGTACTGTGACTGTTACTGTTATTTTACCAGGCAAATCCCATTGAGATCTCAGATCTCTTTTTCAAGGGCGGTCTGGGCCTGAAGGCAACCTATTGTACAAGTTTTTGTGTTGTGAGGGAAACCGGAGTACCCGGAGAAAACCCACGCAAGCACGAGGAGAACATGCAAACTCCGCACAGAAAGACCCCAGGTCCGAACCGTGGATCGAACCCAGGGCCTTCTTGCTGTGAGGCGTCGGTGCTAACCACTGAGCCGTCGTGCCGCCTATGTACGACTGTTGTGTTTTGTTGACTGTGACTGTACAGCACTTTGGTTCTATGGCTGTTCAAGTGCTTTATAAATAAAGTTGGTATGGTATGTTATTTGATACCATGTACTTCTGTGAGTGAAATGTGTTTTTTATTTTACGTTTACACCAACAAAAATATGAATCTTTTTGAGTCTAACATTTTACTGTAGCTGACTCACATCTGGTGCTGCAGCCAGAATCAGTCAGTCAGTTTGTCAGCGTACTGGAAACTAGTCAGTGCTTATTGATTGTGTTGTTGGTTTTCCAAGAAAAAACAGCAAAGAAAAAGATCCAATTTCTCATATCATCAATGTGTAACATTTAATATAATGTACACAATRTTAAGACTCTTAGTTTGAGCTCTGAAGAAATACCGAACACAGAAACTAGTTTAAAATATTTACTTAGCAACAATGAGTCAAGGTTGAAGGTCTGGCAGAAGCCTGGTTGGGCTGGATACTTCTGGACACAGAGAGAAGGTTTTAGTGGCAGAACAGGACTGTGTTTGTAATCTCAGAAGAAAAACAACCACTGACCTGGTGTTAGTTGTAGTGGTCTGGCAGTTTACACTGTTACAGTTTACACTGTTATTCAGGTGGATTTGGTGCTGGATCTTGACGTCAACCAAAAAGATTGGTTGACTGTTTAGGTTGTTTTAGCAAAGGCAGAGTCGGGGGGACAGGCAGGGGTCAAATCCAGAAAGAGAGCTTTTTTTTTTTACCAGAACCAAGGGGCTGAGCTGAGTCCAAAAATCCATGGGACAGGCGTGGGTCACAAATAGGGCTGCAACGATTAATCGATTAATCGACAACTAATCGATTGTTAAAATAATCAATGACTAATAATCGATTAATCGTTTTCTTTTTTTTTGTTGTTCTTTACTTGTTTTTCTCTCCAAACTGCTTTGACACCTTCCACTGCCACATCTGCCTTTCTGTCCTTGACACACATACACAGTAGTGGTAACTGGGGTAGGCCATGGACGTCACAAGACATTATACAGACAGACTCTGGTTAGGGTTGGGTATAATCGTATCGTGTGCAATTAATCGCCAGAAAAACATTAATCGATTATTTTTGGGCACTTGATGATTAATAT
>NW_013952584.1:802494-804083 GCF_001266775.1 Austrofundulus limnaeus | reverse complement strand
AGGGGCTGAGGCAAGAATCAGGAGACCAAAGGACAGGCAGGGAATCAGGACCACAAGACGAGAGCAAGGCATGAGGACAAGAAATGCTGGTAATTAACAGTACAAGGCTGATGACAAACTGGCAGGGAAGTGAGTGTGAGAGCAGGAATATACACTGAGGAGAACAGGTGAGTGGAATGAGCTGATTGCAGGAGGGAGGGGGGGGCGGTGGATAAGTGATTGGTACTGGCTGTGACAGGAGCAGAGTGGTGATTGAGAACTTGGCATGATAAATAACTGTGGAAAGCAAAACAACAAAAACAGAGGCAGGACTTGGCAGGCAGGCAAAAATCACAACACATAACGTATAATGTAATGTTTATATTTAATGTTTATAATGAACTTTAATAGGATAATCTGTGCATTTTGGAGTGGAGTTCTGTGAAAAAAAATCTTACCTGTTGTAGCTCATGCGAGCTTATTAGCTTAAAAGTTCAAGCAGACTGACTTTCAAAGTGGATGTTTCTGTCTCAAAACAAGAACAATCCATCCAGCTATATATAATATGGCTAGGAGTTTGGTATTTCCACATTTTTGACAGCAATTCTGCCAATTTAACCTTTCTTGTGCATTTATTAGCTCCATCCCCCTAATTTCAGTCTTTTATGCTTCTTTTTCCTGTTTTCACAACATTGACCTTGTTGAAATTTCAAAACATTTTATCCAGCTGTTAAAATATAAGCAATGTTCGTTACCCTTTACCTGTTCAGATCTAATACCAGTTAATAATGACATGTGAATGTTGGAGTGAGCGACACAAAACCATTCAGACACAGCTGTGTGGACTGATTAGCTTTTGTTTTAATCTGTCTCCGACAGGCATCAGCTAAGCAGTGCCTAAAAAACCAGGAAACACACATCAAGTAACAGCTTTTTTCACATCCTGACTCCACCTCATGACATATGTTAAAGGGGCAGGCTACTCCTTTTTATTGTCACTTCAGTAGAAAACGAAAATAAATATTCGTTTATTTAGTTTATTTATTTCTTCATCATCAGTGACTTTTTTAAGTGAAGAGTAAATAGAGAGAGAGAAAAACAGAGAGAGAAGTAATTAGAAAGAAAGATTGAAATGGCGATTAGAAGTATATTAAATATACACCAACATAACACAGGACCACACACCCAACATCTTTCCGCTCACCTGAAAAATAAATGGATAAATACATGGAGGGCATATATAAAAATATATACATGCCCATACATATATAAAGATATAAAAGTACATACATACATGCCTACATTCATAAATATTGTCAGTATATACACACAGACATTTATACACACTCAGCATCTTTCCGCTCACCTGAAAAATAAATGGATAAATACATGGAGGGCATATATAAAAATATATACATACCCATACATATATAAAGATATAAAAGTACATACATACATGCCTACATTCATAAATATTGTCAGTATATACACACAGACATTTATACACACTCAGTGACCCGTCAGAACCCCCCAGATCAGAACACCTGTCTGTGAGTAGTTGTGAACATGCGTGTATATACAAGATTTCTCCAATGGAATATTTAATAGTG
>NW_013952584.1:796113-801650 GCF_001266775.1 Austrofundulus limnaeus | reverse complement strand
TAAAGACCCTGACACCCACACCCCCACCCCCAGATGTACTGTTGGTGCGTGTTTTTCTATAGAGTAATTAAAAAGTGAAAGAAGAAGAGTCAGTAGTGTAAGTTTTTTTTTTTAGAAAACACCATCTCAAGCTGGAAAGCCAGCTCTGAGGTTGAGGCAAATTTCAGGCTTACAATGTTATGATCTGGCTGAATGACTTTTGCAAATAGAAAACCCTCTGAAAATTGTAGACCAAAAACCAAACATCTGAGAACAAACCAAGAAACACAGGCCAAAGTCCCTACAGCTGAACTACAATGATGGAAAAAATTGTTCATCTTAGTTTTGGAGTGGCGTAGTCTGTGGATCACCTTAAATTGTATCAATCACAATTAATCTGAAGATGTTTTTTAAATAATTGTGATTCATTGAAGTGTCCAGACAATTACATTGTGACTCAGATATTTGAAGCATCGTACTGTAATGTTTTACATAAAAAAGCTTCAGTGCATTTTCGACTATTTTAAATAATTCTACTTTCATTTTTCTATTTTTCTCTCTCACACCCTCCTTGTTTGCTATGATGGATGATTAATATCAGCAGTGTGTTTTGAATTTATAGGATATTTCAAACTCCAGCTCCTCTTGTAAGACAGTTTAGCATTGCTGTGCTTACAGACATCTTCCCCGCCCACGCTCACCTGTTTCCTCTTGTGTCTCCCCAGGTGTTTCCCATTGTTTCTTAATTAGTTTGCCTTTATATTCTGTGTCCTGTGTTCAGTCTGCGTCTGATCACTGTTTTGTGCTGTCTTCAACCAGAGTGGTGTGTTCTGTGTTCCCCTGAGATGATTGTAAGTTTTGAGCTGCCTTGCCAGCCTTTTTGATWATTATTAAAGCTTTTAGTTACCTTTTTGAGCCTGCCTACGCCCTGGATCATTTTGCCTGCACACATCCTCACAAATATAATATATTTACATCCTGCTTTGTGATCTAGGGTGGGATCAACGACAGCTTGATTCATTTTACAATGTGGATACAAAGTGGAGTGGGTCTCTTCTCTGCTCTGACTGCAGACGAGGTTTGCTGTACAAGGCTACTGTGGTACTGACCAGCTGTTAGTGCTTGGGTTCAGTTTCTTGCCCAGTTTCTTGCCCAGAAACACTTCAACATTTGACTGAATAGCAGTGGCATCGAACCTCCAACTCTCACATTAGAATGGAATGACTCCCTTTACCACTCAACCACAGCCACGCTGATGGGCCTGAAATCTCACTTAATTCATCCATCCATTATCTTTTACCCGCCTCTTCCTTTCAGGGTCACAGGGGGGTCACTGGTGCCCATATCTAGCAGTCACAGTGCAAGGGTTGGKGTACTGTACACCCTGCACAGGTTGCAAGTCCATCTCAGATTGCAACAAAATCGCTAGGTTGGCAACACTGCAGCCATGCAACTATTGGGCTCTAGCCCAGTGGTTCTCAATTCCGGYCCTCGTGGCCCACTAACCAGAAGGTTTTAGTTGCTTCCCTGCTCTTCAGCGGGTTTTAAAGTTCTGCAGAAGGTTGCCAAATATTTATTCATTTAATTCAGGTGTTCCAAAGCAGGGTAACATTTGAAACATCCAGGATAGTAGGCCATGAGGACCAGATTTGAGAACCACTGCTCTAGCCTGTGTGGGAAACATTGGGCCTCATGCAAGAACATGTTCGTATTCTTATCCTAAATTTCTCTTACTTTTGTTCGTACAAAGGGTTCGTACGAACATGCCACGTCAGATTCAACAAACTCTTATATCTTCAGGAAAAGTGCGTAAATGAGCTGCGTAAATTCCACCTGTTCTATCCAGCTGCTCGTGCACGCGAGAGGAGATTAGCATAATTACCACCCCAAAAACACCACATAAGGCTATGATTCCTGCCTCAGATACAAGGAAGTGTCCATTCATGAAAATGGCAGCGAAAACTAAAAAGAATAACTTTACGAGTTCAGAGATTGAAGTCCGTCTGTCAGAGATCCAGAAAAGAAAATCTGTCATTTTTAGCAGGTCAGCTGTGGAATACAAAAGAGCTACTAAAAGTATAAACAACTGTGTTAAATCATTTTCATTTATTCAGAAGCCGCAGCGCAGCGCTGCGCACCGTGCCCCCCCGCTGCAAGTGGTCTCAGATGCGGGTTTGAAATAAGCATTTTAAAATGTTTTCAAAATATGTGTGGCACTTTGAAGAAAATCCAGGACTCGCTGGAGGGAATTATATACCCCCTCTGGTCTGGGAACGTCTCGGAGTCCCCCAGGACGAGCTGGAAAGTGTCTCTGGCGAGAGCGCGGGGTCTTTCTCCTGCTGCCCCCCTGCCGCACCTGATAGCGGATAAGCCGGCCGGACGGACAATTTATATTGTTAGTCTAAATTATTACATTCAAAATTATAACTCTAATTCAAGCAGAATAACTTATTGTCAACATAATTATGGAGTGTGATTTATTTTCAACTCAAAATATCTTCAAACTAACGAAATATAAAGTTATTAGTGAAGAAAACCCGTCTGGATAACAGCAGACTGACTGCTCGTAAAATACATGACAGGTCTGGACCACTCATAAATTTTGTTCGTATCTGAAAAAAATCATAGAATACGAAAACATTGGTGAATGCCACAAATTCTCCTAAATCACTCGTACGCACAATTTAAGAACAAATCTGTGCGTACGAACGGTTCTTGCATGARGCCCATTGTGCTGCACATTGGTTCCTCTTTGACAAAAGGTGCATGTGTGTGTTTTAGCTTGAGAAACACAAAGTGTGTCGTGTGTCTCAGTCAATGCAATGAGACTTGAGATCCCTGATTGGTGGTGATCTGGCATTGGTACATCCAGAGTATTGGGTACTTAAAGAGACAATGTGATGTTGTTTCTTTACAGCCATGCGTGTTGTATGTCAATCCTTACAAACATTTCATGTTAATTTTTCAAAACATTTCATAAGTAAAGGGCAGCTTTCTTCTTGATAGAAATCTTTTGAATTCTGGTGTGTCACCCACAATGTTGTGTGGATTGCAGTATTTTGAGCAAAACTGTGCTCTTACCCAGCTAATTGAACCGCCACACTCTGCTCTTACTGGTGCAATGTGCAATTAATGAAAACTGGCCACCCGGCTGGTCCAATTTAGCCATGAAAGCTCCCACACTAAAATGACAGGTGTTTCAGTTTCATTGTTTAACCTATGTATGTAGCAACCTTATCCTAGGCGATACAGTGAATTCAGTGAGAGTAAAACAACCTTTTAGACAAAACAGTTGCTGAAATATGAGTGGAGGTCACCAGGTAGAAAGGCATGGGTCTCTTCAGGCTTCAGTGGACACGTGGTGATTGAAGTTTCTAAATCACAAAGATCAAATGGACCACATCTTTCATTTAGCAGTTTGATTTTGGCAGATCAAAAATGGAAGCATTGGTGTCTTTATCATAATAATACAAAAGGGTTTTTATATTTTACAATATTAGCTTAAGGATGGATTTGTTTTTACACTAATAGCAATTACATTTGACTTGCTCCACCATTATGATAATGAGGATGTCTCAGACCAGTCTCACAGCCATAATACTTTGTCTTGACAAAATACAATGTCCTCAGTGCTGAACCTCCACTAAAGGATGACATCACTGCTTGTTTCACCATCATGCTCTAGAGATGTCATGGGATTTTGTGGAATGTGAATCACTTAGCAGCAATATTGCATGCCAGAGCTGCAGCAGCAGGCATTAAGTCACCGTAACTGCATTATGTCTGTTTTCCCAAATAAAAAATGGATTAAATTTGTAATAATTTAATATGTATCTTTGTAATTTTTTGATAAACTGTTTTACATACATTCGAAGACCAATAAAATCTATTCAACTGGAATTTTCCAACACTGTCCTTTTAATATTAGCAGCTGTTTTTACCCAGTTTTTCCTGTGGGGTCCCTGGGGAAATTTCCCTAAACCACTGATGGAATTATGCCATTATCTAGAATTGAACTTATTTAACACAGTTGCACACACATCAACAATAGCATCGTCATTTTTCTTTAAACGGATGTCGTAGTGTCAAGTATTTAGAGCCATAATTGGTTTAGATAGTCTCTTCCTCTGACAAATTGACCAGACTTGTCTTCTTTTCCTCAGAGCAGTTTTCATGGACTTGAAAAATTTACCTAATTATTGCCATCACACTTTCCCAGATTTGAAGAATCCACAAAACTTTCCCAAATGTTTYACATCCACATTCATCTTGTTTAGCCTCAACATTACCAATTTAGTGAAAGCCTTGCAGTCAAGGCTGTRTAACCATTCTCTTATTCAATATGCTTTTGTGCCAGCTCTGGAGTCTGGCATCAGCTCACAAGAAGCAAACTATTAATGGGTCATTTGCAGCATTTATTCTAATCTCTAACAATTTTCCACAAGGACGTTCACAGTCCTTGGCGGGCTTTTCACTAAACATACATTTAATATTCACAACCACAGAGAAGCTTTTAAGGGATTTTTTAACACGATGAGATTGGATACACAAGACTCCACTCTGAAATCGTATCCAGTGATCAAAGCAAGCTATTTAACCAWACTCTTAAAATATATTGTATTTTAACCAACATTTTTTAAAACTGAACACAAGTCAAAGTCATTATGTAATGTTAATTTTAAAAAATTACGTTCTTTTTCAGGTTTCCTTACACATTTATGTTTACACACACAAACATGCACTGACTTCCATGAATTTCTACAGTCTAACCCTGACCCCTCACCCTAAGCCTAACTTAAACTCAATTCACACCTTAGTCCTAAACCTAACCCCTGACCCACCAATACCATTTCCCGACATGGGAACTAGGCTTTGATCMCCATAAGTGTCAGTCAGTCCCCAAATGTAGGGATGTATGCCACAAATCGTCCCCACATACTAGGGAATACCACACACACCTGCTATCTGCCCGAAGGCTGTTCACTTCCTGYTAATTGTGCCCTTCTGTGCTCTACATGTGAGCRCATTTGTTTCTATTAATGCAAATGTTTCAGTGAACATGGGATCCTGACAGTTTTGGAATGTTAAGAAGTGTGAGAGCGCATGAACAGGTGCTAACCCGGATTTACCATGAAGGCAACCTGGCTCATGCCTAAAGGCAGTTAGAACAACAATGCTTTGTAATAGATAAAAGGTATGATTTGAGCTTACAAGTGTTGCCAATGATGAACAAACAAACAAACAAACTCTTAGCATTCCTTAAAGAAATTSAGATTTTCTTTGGTTTTTCATGCCAGAACAGTGATGGGCAGCTTAAATGATAGGAGGGACCACAAATTTTTGTCAAATCTACCAAAGGGCCCMTGTTTTTGGTRCTTGGTGGGGACARTTTGTCAGGAAAATGCAGCCTTGTGGGGACCGGATGCTCTTTGTGGGGACCAAAGACCGGTCCCCACAACTTCGGAGGCTGATTTTGGGTGTGGGAGTTAGGTTTAGGACGAAGGTGTGAATTGAGTTTAGGTTAGTTTTAGGGTCAGGTAGGTACCTGTGAGGTTAAT
>NW_013952584.1:792935-795141 GCF_001266775.1 Austrofundulus limnaeus | reverse complement strand
TGTGTGTGTGTGTGTGTGTGTGTGTGTGTGTTAAACCAACATAGTGCTGTAACACATCATTTAAAGCAAACAAAAAATAAACAGTACTTTAGCGAGTTGAAATGCATTGTAATAAAACATATTGAGTACAGACTCCTGTCTGGTTCTGGTAAAAAGTCGCTGTCTATCTACTTGTGAATTCAGTAAACTTGTCAAGCTTTGTGCAACATGTTGTAGTGGTGACTTTKATAAAATTCTTCATGGCAGAGAGAGTCTCTAAGTCTCTAAAGACAGAGGTTTGCTTTGAAATTCTGTGAACACCTCCCCAAAATACAACTTATTTTAAAACTTAAAAAAAGCACTCAAAGCAGATCTAAGAATAAGACTTAGAGTCTCATTGGCGGGATGGATGGGAGTCACTTGTGGAACAGCTGTGGCCCACAGGCCACCAGTTGCCTATCCCTGTGTTACAATTTTGAACTACTATCATCAAGTTGAGAAATTTTAGCTCAGTATACCAGTTGCTTTGTGTTCTGAGGTCATTTGGCTGTGATGGCCATGTTGGGCATTTCAGAGGGAGCTAGAAGACTAATTATGCTGAGCTGAGCCATGCCAGCTGCATGGGATGGTATTATGTCAGCCAGGTGGATTAAGTTCCCATAAATTGCAATTGACTGGGCCAACATTAAAGCCTAATTTGCAGCGAGAGCCAGTTTTTCCTAATGTAATTTCAGCTATCGACTGCACACATTTTGCTATTAAAGCACGATCACAGGGTGAACACTGTGGGAAAGTGGCTTGGTTTAACTCATGTTTTGTTTCATTCCAGTGAACAGCATGGTCGGGACCAGAATACAAGCTGGTCTCRTGTGCTCTACTCAACATTCATCAGGATGTAGCGAAGAAGCATCTTTGTTTCATGTATTCGCACTGTTTCAGATTTGTTTGTTTGGTACTTTTTTTTTTAAGTTAAAATAAGATTTGGACAGGTGTCCATTGTCATCCTTGAGGGCCAAGAAGGGAGCTCCCCAATGTGCAATAACCCACTCAGGGCTGTGACTTTGACCAAGGGCGTCTTCTTGTCACCAAAGGAGCTTCATTCATCATAACAAATGCTTTACTACAGCAAACAGAAAGGCAGACGTGCCATGCATTGACYCAATCTGCTTATTTGTGAAGTCGACATGTATTTGTTGTCCCAGAGCTACTGGCCCCTGCTGGAGAGCCATCCTTATAATGACACACATTTATCCACTCAACATGATGACAGTTGGCTGGAAAATTAGGCCAGACACTGCCTCAGATGCAGAGTGGGGCACTTGGTTTAGTAAACAGAAATAATTGTTCTACTGTATCTTTATTGGTTTAGGAGTCTGAATACATTTTATGGGGTTCTTTAGATAAAATAGAAAATTAAATTTAAGCTCAATTTGTGCGTTGCTTTTCATGAAGAAAACATCCTCTTCAGAGAAAGAAAGAAGTCATACTTTTCATAATAAGCTATTAAAACAAACCATTCAAACATGGACAGTGAATTGAAGAAGACTTAGAGAGAAATTACTACAAGTTGAACAGCCAAATAACCTTCTTTGGATGGCAAGTTAGWTTATCTCTCATTTACAAATAGACAACAAATAAACTAAAGAAAATAGCCTTTTCTGTAAAAATGAGTGAATGAAGAATTGATTTTGCTGAAATTTGTTGAATAGGTAAAATAGCTGAAAAAACTGTGAAATTTTGTGGAAAAAAATGAGGAGGAAAATTAAAAAAATGGTGTGGATAACAAGTTAAACAAACAGCCAAAGTTCAGAGCATTGACTGATTTCGTTTTTTTTTTTTTTTTTTTTTTTTACAAACCAGCACATCTCTTTCTGTGATCCCAAATTCAGTGTCTTTTTAATCAGAATCTTTTGTTATTCACACTCCCAAGCCAATCAACAAGGCTGCAGGTTCCACTAATAAATGTCAGAGCATGAAATTAGCTTGTTGGACACACCTCTATGTGGTGTGATAGAACCTGTGAAAAAGGTCAAAACTATAAGGTCAAGTATGAACAGAATCAGAGCCGGCTCTTGGCATAGGTGAACTAGGCAGTCGCCTAGAGTGCCATCTGCTGGAGGGGGTGCCAAACTGCAGGAGGAAAAAAAATAATTATTTGTAATCCCTGGTTGTAACTCTGCTAAGTGCCCCTTTCAATTAGCTTTGTCTTAAAAAACTATAATGAAGT
>NW_013952584.1:787100-790981 GCF_001266775.1 Austrofundulus limnaeus | reverse complement strand
GAGACTAATTCATAACAAAAACTCTCAAAATCATCAATGGATGAACATCAATGATGTGCTAACTTTTTAGTGTGAAACTATTTAATGAYGCCTTTCCAAACAATAAGAAAAGAACAGCTTAGAATTTAATAAATCTTGTAGATATTAAGCAAAACTTGATTTTGGTAATAGATGATTCAGTGATTCAGTCATCAGTCATACTCTGAGCACTGTTTATGCAAGGTTTTTACCTAAAATGTTGGGTATTTGTTGTTATGCATTAGTCATTGGGTGGAATTTAATGAACCATTCAGAAATCAATCATTGAATATACCTGTAACAGTCATTAACTTTTAGAGTGGACCCAATTCCAAATGGCTCCCACCGCCAAATGGCCCCAAGAAAAACAAAAATAGCTAACAAAAGGAAAAAAAAATTGTATAGGTCCTCTGGAYGGGTTCTTCTTTAATGAAACGTTTCGTGGATAGAGCCACATGAATTCTTGAGCTGTGGAGGAAGATGAGGATATTGATGAAAATGAGGAAGATGGGCAAATTCTCAGAAAACTGGAGGAATATCCACTTCGTGGTTACCTGGATTACTGAGATGCATCAGGACAAAGATAGCTAACCTTGCCAGTTTTGCAGCTTCTCACCAAAGGTTTATTTTAGTTTTAACTCTTGATTCTCAAACCTGAGTCTGATGTTTGAGTTTTGAAGTATTTTAAGCTACAGGAGGAAAGATTTTGGACAGAAAGGGCAGAAAAGTGCCACGGTTACTGACAATCTTCATAATCTATTTGTTCTTTCATTCTCTTCCTACCATTATGTGCAACTCTTTCTCCCTGTGCTGGGTTGGGTCTGACGTCTGGAGCTCATCGAGTGCTGCAGATGATTTACACCAGGACATACTGCTGCTGACGGATAGCCGCATTACTGCCAGACATGTCATGCAAGACGAACGGTAGAGGTGGCTGTTAACAGATAGGCTTTGGGTGCAGAGAGGTGGGGAAATGTCTTTCAGAGTTGAAGGGTATAATTCTTGCCTGAGTTTTTTATTTTTTTTTTATTTGGGGGGGGCATGTGTAGCTGTGGAGCCAAAGCAAAAAAAATAGTCATTGAATATTGAAGGAGACCTGTCATCTTTCCCACAATGCCCTCCCAGTTCAGCACTGGTTAGACTTCTGCAATATCTCTGATTAGATTTGAAAACAACAGGGAATTGGTTGTGTGTGTGTGTGTGTGTGTGTGGGGGTGGGTGTGTGTGTGTGTGTGTGGGGGGTCAAGCTGCTGGCAGGCAGAATTTGGTGCTGATGTTGTTGTTGGAGGAGGTTGAAATACTCCCATTTATCGGTGGCTCTAACTCTCTCCTTGTCACATGTGGTTAACATCACTAAAAATAACCCACAGGGCAAGCAGTGTGCACAATTAGAAATTCACATTTTTTTAAAATATCACCCCCTAAAATTTTAGGTTGCAACCATCCAATTAGAGCAATAAGTGCTAAATTGGATTCCATGAGGTGCTAGATCAAAGACTGACAGATCACCAAATTTGTCTAAATTTGGGAAGATTAATTACAGCCAAATTTTTCACTTTCTGAATTCCAAAACAATCTCCTAAACAAATTACCAGCAGTATTCCAATCACTTGGCTGGTATTTTTAAGATCATTAGACTAAAAATCTAACTGTTCACTTAAAAATACCTACCGTAAAACACTCCAAAAAGCACACTTAAAGTAGACATCAAGCTTTTAAATCTTTTTTTATTTATGTTTAAATAAAGGTGGGTTCTATATAAAATGGAACTGCAAATGCTTTGGCCTGAATTCCTCCTTGTTACTCAACAAGACAATCTTTCACCCCTTTTCTGAGGTGTGWCTTAGATAAACTCGCTTTGAGGCTGTCAATTTAAATGCAAACAAGACACTTCATGACACGCCCCTCCAGCTTCCAGAGCGGTCTATTCTACATTGATAGAGGAATTTTGCAGAATTTTTTTATTTGCAAATTATTTAAAAGATGTCAACAACTGAAAACTTATCTATCCAGCCTTACATGTTGGAGCCAGAGTCTGACCCAGACCCAGAGGAGAATGAAGACCATCAAATTGTAGTTGATAAGTCTAGTGGCAGTTTCGTCCCAAATACTGTGATGTGATAGTTCAGAAAACATCATAGAGAATAGACAAAGCTGAATGGGTTGAAAAGTATGACTCAAACAGAACATAAAAATATCTTCATGTTTTTGCACTTCTAGAGACTCCAAGTACAACAAAATGTATTTAATGACTAAAAAAGTGGATTKTGCATCATACGTATCCCCTTTAAATTGAAAGAGATGCTGTTCTTGAATCTTGTCTGTAATGGTAACACTGTTGACCTCAGCAGTCAAAACTAACTAACTAATCTGTAGGTACTGTAGTTGGAATACACAAAAATCAAACTTTTTTGGATTCTTAACAATATATTAAGCCATTTTTACAAAGGAATATTCCTCCAGTTTTCTGAGAATTTGCTCATCTTCCTCATTTTAATTAATATCYTCATCTTCCTACACAGCTTAAGAATTCATTAACAACCCTTATCCGAAAAACGCTGCCATTATTGTCCCAGACGTTTTAGCTGTTTTGACATGAAGTCACCCTCTTCTATCGGCGGAAGCAACCTGTAAAATATAGAAGCCATAGYACATAACTGTTTAGTGCAAGGACTTATTTTTTTAGTGGTTTAGTCTCTACATAACATGTTGATTTGATTTACCTCCTATGTTGCGCACACATACATTGTGTTCATGATGCTCAKTTGATACCATTGTGCAGTTCTACTAGGTAGAAACAAACCCTGCAAGATTTGCAGCTGTAGTTGCAGCAAAAGGTGGTTTTCAAAGAAGTGACTCAAATGTATGCCACACTTTTCAGATTTTTCTTTTGTAAAAATGGTGACACAGTGCCTGTAACTGTGGAAGTTGAAGGTTTGAATACACAGATTGTTATCAAAAAATTGGGGTACGAAGGTCAAACATTGATCATCCACATTTGCCTCCACTCTTAAAGTGACAAAATGGTGAAAATTTCTAAAATTTTTCATGGTACTGTACAAAGCAGAAATCTGCTGGGCAGGGCTGCCACTTTCACTTGAAATACATAAAGTGTAATCTCCAGTCCATCCATTCCTCTCTCCTCTGTAAACCCAAGGCCCTTTCTTCTTGACATGGCAGCTGCTCTACTGCAGCTGGTCCTGACCTCTGACCACCAACTACACAGCTCCTATCACTCAGCTGAATGTTCATCACTTACATGTCRATCAGGCTACTACTTTCAAGGTCAGGGATCATCAATCACATGTGTGAAGTGGTTGGTTTACCATCCCCCCCCGTCAGTGTGGGACCATCAGATGGACTCCTGCAGAGAGTGRGACTAGAATTAGCATTGATCCGACCTGCTCTTGTGCATCCATGCATTTATAGACATGAGGGGTTGACGTTAGTCTCATCGTGGCCTGGTGGAATGTATCACGAGGAAATTACTCTGGAAAAGAGTTCCTTGGCAGTACATGCRGTTTGATAGTTGAAAAACTTTAAATTGTTTTTCAGGACGTTGCTGAGCACTTGACTAAACAGAAATACTGTACATATTTTTGCTTACATTGCAACATTAGATTGATTTCACAAACCCATCAGTGCTTCTTTATGAGATCGCAAAACATTGACTTTTTGCCTTCCATTTTCTTGTGATTAAAGCCAGTCCAGGCTGCTGATTGTTCGATAAGGCTGTTAAATCTTTTCTTGGCTTGTCCAGCCCCACATGTGCTGTCCAGGCTTGGCTCTTGGCCCACACAATATTTAGGCTGTAGTAGGGATGGGCGATATGGACTAAAAAATTTATCACGATAATTCATAGG
>NW_013952584.1:773436-784884 GCF_001266775.1 Austrofundulus limnaeus | reverse complement strand
CCCCCACACCCCCCCGCCGCCCCTCACCAAGACCAAGACCAATTTCCTAGGGGAAACACTGAAATACTAATTAACAAATTCTTGTGGCATTTAGCCGATAACGATTAATATGATGATTAATATAGATGACAATTGCACTTACTGTTTTTAACTCTTAAATCAGTCTCCATGTGTTCTTAAATTACAAATCATCAGTAAAAATAACTTCTTTAACAAGTGTAAAATCTATAAATTAAAACCCACTTTTCCCACAATGTGTAGTGGCAGCATATCTTTAGATTTGCAATATGCTACAACACTTAAAGGACAGTTTGACTGAGAGCAGCGTGGATTCTTGGCTGAGTAAGTTTGTTTCCACTATTCACTGGAGGAAAGTTTGTTGAACCCAACGTTGTTGCCTTGGTCCACATCTTCTGACTTTCCTCATGTGGGTGTTTCAGGTGAATGGACAAATTCATACAGTTAGAGTTAGCTGCTTTGCACTGCTTTACACCCTTGGGCTCACATGCGTCCCTTATAGTGAGAATGCATTGCACACAAACATGTGTCATCATGTGAAACTAACTGCAGTAATTGCAAAGCGGCAAATATTATTTGATGACTGTTTTTCTGACAATTACTTATGCATGATACAATTTTGCCCAACCCTACAAACTCCATAAGTTTTAAAGCATCCTTTCCTCTTAATGAAAGCGGTGATCTGTTCAATGTGTTTTAATTCTCAAATTCATCTACGGTGTTATAAACTGTATGGTGAACAGGGAATGTGTATTTAAGATTGTTTGGTGGGTACAAAGATCTTTAATCTTTACTASGTGACGTTTAATGCAGTCAAGCGCACTATTAAAGACTATTAAAAAGTATTTAAATGATAATAATAGATGATTACCGATTAAAGATGACATGAAACAACAACTTTGTAGTTAAGTTAAAAATATTAAACTACAGGATTGCTAAAATTAGTTAATTCAGTTTTTTTTTTTTTTTGGTACAACGAAGATGTCAGTGAGTGTCTGCAAGATTAATCAACAGATTAATTATTGAGGGAACATTTAAGATGACATTAAACAGCAACTTTGTAGTTAGTTTAAAACATGATAAACCATAGGATCACTAAAATGAGGTAATTCAGTTTTTTGTTGTTGTTTTTGATACGAAGCAGATGTCGCCGTGACCGTCTGCAGGATCAGAATTTTTTACTGATGGAATATTAAAGACAACACAGAACAGTAAGTTTGTAGTTAGTTTAAAAAACATTGAACCACAGAATCGCTAAAATGAGTTAATTTAGTTTTTAATTTTTTTGATATTAGGCAGACATCAGTGAGCGACCACAGGATTAATGAACAGATTTATTACTGAGGGAGTATTAAAGATGACACAGAACAGCAACTGTTAGTTTAAAAAATGAATRAAACCAGAGTATCACTAAAGTAAGTTAATTCAGTTGGTTTTGTTTGATACAAGACAGATGTCCGTCACACAATAAATACGCTGTGGTCCAGTTCAGCTGAGCTCAGATCTGCTCCACGCCTCTTTTGGTTCCACGCTGCTGGGCTAATTTCTGAATGCGTATGAGCGGGAACTGCCCGCTCTCCTGTGATTTATGAATGAWTCAAGGGAGCTTAAAGACAGACCAATCTGTGCGGTACAGCAAATTACTTGTATGCTTTGGAGCTGTCCATTCATGGAGAGATGCTACATAGATAGTTTTTTTTATGACATAATCTATAATGGAGAGGATGTTGCTCCTAATGCTTTAACTACCTTGTTCAGAATATGGCCTATTCTATTTGCTCTCTCTCTCTCTCTCTCTCTCTCTGTCTCTCCTGCTAAAACTTGTGTTCATAATATTGCTCGTCAAGAGGCTAATACTGCTACATAGCTCTACTTACATATACAAGGTAGATTAAATATGTCCTTTATTTTCTTACACTGGAAAAAAATCTAATTTGGCTGGTTAAACTACATCATTTAAAATAACTGGAATTCCACATTGTCCAATTTTAAAGGTACAGGATGTCAGATCACTCTGAACTGAGCACCACAGAGATGTCTCATGAGTGAGCTGTTCATTTGCAACCCAATATATACAGCCTCCACTCAGCTCCACTCCGGTCCGACAGACAGAGGAGGGAGGGTGTGCAGGAAGGAGATCACGTGATAAATCCAGTGATAAATGTGTAAGTCACACTTGAAATGATTAATTCTGTGAAAGATGAACTCTAAACACAGCTGAAAATATTGATATAAAAGCGTTTGATTTCTATGGTTGAAACTGTATCGCTGTCATATTTTTAAGACTTCTGATTTCAAAATAAAATCCACGTGTATCGTGTGTGCACATATGCTTCATGCTACATGTTGCCATCTGCTTCATGCTACATGTTGCCATCTGCTTCCCAAACAGAACGATGCATTCTGACAACGTTTGTGTAGAAATATATCCATTTATTTATTAATATGGCTGCAATTTCGACAAAATTATGGTGTCATATTTTGTAAATACGGTTGTTGTGCTCATTCCTCTTCCTATTAGTGTGACGCAATCGTTAAAAACTGACTCCGGCGCAGCTCTGGCGTCCGGCAGATATAGGATCGGATCTAATTTTGCCAGATCGCTGTCCGCTCACCGCCGCTGTGCGGAGCCAGTGTAAATACTCTCATTGATTATAATGGGTSCGTATTTGCTGCGGAGGTCGGACCGGAGCGGAGCCGGAGTGCATGTAGTGTAAATTAGGGGTTAGAACACTGAATGTTTCTAACCGTGTGTCCTTCTTCCAAGGGATGCAAAGGTTTGATTAAAGCTMAGTGTCTTTCTGAGCAGAGCAATGGGTCCACTGTCCATACTTCATAACCATACAGTTGCTGTGGTGTTTTTTTTAAATTGCTAACTGTTGATTTAAAATGCAAAAAAATAAAATAAAATAAAAATAAAAAAATCAATAAACAACGTGTTAAAATGGGTGGGACATAAAGGCTAAAAATACAGCATCCAATGAAAGAGACAGGGATTTTAGATAAGCTAAAAATATTTTAGGGATTTGGACAGTCTAAATGTCAGTTTTTGATTTATACATTTTGCACAGTGTTATTAGGGCTTCATGCTTTTTTCAGTAGGCATATCTTTCAGGAACAAACATTACTGACTAAGGAGATGTACACACAGATTGCTCTGGCTCAACAGATATTGGGTGTTTGCTGTCATAAAAATGTTTATTTTTTAATATTCTACATGAAATGTATAGTTGATTCTGATGGCAAGTAAGGACAGTTCTTTGCCTTCAGTAGTATAAAATTATATAAGGAATCATATTTGTTAAATCTAGGAAAATAACACTTTAAGAAATTAATCCTTGGAAGTACCTACAACTGATTAAAGTATTAAAAAATACCATTTTAGATTTTCAAGGATGAATGGTAAGATAAAAGTCCTTTGAGAGTTTTGGTTGTACTCTTTATGACTGCTTTAACCTGCACCGACAAAAAGAAAGAACTTAATAGCACCTACGCATTATTCGTTCCCAGAAGACATTTTAATTGATGGCTGTGCCTTGAACAGAAATATCAAGGCTTTATCCTCGCCCCTCTTCTATCTCCTCTYTTAGGTTTGACACTGAGCTGTGGAGTGTTTGAAACTAAGCGTTAATTGGATTGTCATATTTTCACACAGGGGAATACAAGTGGACCATGCAGTGGCCTTGTTTGACACTATTTTTTCTCCTCCTCAATCCCTCTCTTTTCCTGATGAGATTTATTTTTTTATTATTGTCCATGTGACTCGTCGGAGCTTAACTTCTAATCGCTGCAGTGCATGAAAAGAAACCAGTTGTTTGCTCCTTAGGTTGTTTTTCTCTCCTCGCTTTCTACCAGATCAATTCTCCCTTCCTCCCTCTACACCMGCTCAGTGTTCCGCTTCACACTAGCTGCTGAAGCTACTGTTGCGTCTTGAACAGCGCCGAGCTATAAGTCATCTTTTACAGCTGCCTGAAGGGCTGTATAATCCTCGCCAATGCCCTTCTCATTCTGACACACCCACACATAGACAAATGAACACTGCAGGGTCAGGTCAGCAAAGGAAACAAAAAAAAAGAGATGGGATGGTGTCGCTGCCATTCTATTTGTCCTATGGAACATAAGCCAGTTTCCATATAAAAACTGTTAAAGGGACAGGACTTGCCACAGATCTACTGTGGTGGAAAGTTTGACAACCCAAAGGCTTGGTATTGGTAGGATACATCCAAAAAAAAAAAAAAAATCCAAATTTTATTCAGTCACAAATGGTTTTAAAATGGCTGTGGACTCTGCATTCAAAGTCTTCCCAATTTTTATTGAACATCTTTGTCACCCAGTTCTCTTTCTGATGTGTTGCCAGATACCTTAATTAGTTGTGTTATGGCAATATTTATTTAAAGACAGAAATACGTGGTCCAAGAATGAAGGTACTCCGTGAGATGATCAGCTGAGTTTTATTGCAACAACAGGAAACACAGAGAACAACCTGGCCTGTCTCTGTGCCTCTGCTTCTCTCTGTCACTGTCTCTCCACACTACTCACTGTGTCTCGTGGGGCCTCATATACATACGTATATATTAACAAACACCATTATGTCATCTTAACAAGATTTGATACAAAGTCAATGGAAAACACAAAGATAAACACAAGCGATATCTAAGAATGATTGTTGTTAGCAAATCTTGTTCTGACTTTAATCAGTCTATCTGCAGATGAACAGCATGTCATGAAAACCTAGGTCATTAAAGTGTGTCATGAATTACTTGCTTAAACATAAAAGTATTAGTTCCATTACAGTTGCAAAAAGCTTTTCAGCTGTTTCTTATATGTACTGTTTAATATTACATACACCGTGCAACCAATTTAGAGATATAAAGTGGATTACGACTGTAGACTGGTAATAACATAAAGGGCTAGTATAAAAAAACWGATTCATAAGACCCAAGGAGTTTGGTGACATTGAGTCAGCACTGAGTAACAACTCTTGAATTGTTACAAAAATATATTTAAAAAATGGCCACTGAGTACAATTAACAAAAAATACCCCAAAAATAAAATAAAAAGAAAACAATGTGCACACTGAATAAAAGAAGTGCATTTTGGATCCCTTGTAAACTGATCAGTTTGCAGTTTGTGAAAATGAAAAGCATGTAGGTGTGTCTCCTCCTCTGCGTATCCGTCATTCAGTCAGGATTTTGTCTGGTCCCTGCATTTTTCCAGTCCACCTGAAAACCTGACTGTTGCTCTGGATTCAGTGGTGGTGCACGTCAGCTTCAGCTCTTGCACTGCTCCTTGGACGAAAGGTCAAGTATTAGGCTACATTCAAACTGCAGGCAAATGCAACCTGAATCAGATTTTTTTGTTTTTTGCCCCATGTGACCTATATTGGATTTTCTCTTGAGTCTAAATGTGGCAAATCTAATGTTTTAAAATCTGACCCAGGTCTTTCCAATATGTGGTACTAAATCAGATACATATCTGATGTTTTTTAAAGTGACTGCATTCTGAACGCTCATGTCAGATTTCATCTGACTTTTACGTCAGTGAGGTGGGGATGAGCAGATTTGTCCATATAATAATAATACTAACCTTGAGTCATGCAGTTTAAATCTAGTAACTTCCTATGTCTTCAGCTACAGAACACACTCAGCTACAGTTGCTTTGTCTTTGTTCTTTTAATTCTCCATGTCCTGGATGACTGAGATGACCAAAGGGATGGGTAAAATATAAATGCTGAACTAAACAAACAGGTCAGAAAATGATTTAATTGGCTCTGATTGCACAACAACTTCAGACTCATTACACACATAATGTTTAGCATTTACTTCTGTGAACAGATAGATGAATGTGAGCTTCACGTCATTTTCTGCACATGCAAATAACATCAGGGCCATTGAGAGTTCACACTGGAGTCTAATGGAGGTTGCATTTAAAATATAATAACGTCCACGCAAAAAAAATGAATTCCACATTAAGACCTTCAGCGTGAACATAGCCTTAGTCGATGTACTTCATGAGCTAGCTTTTCCCTCTTTTTATCACCGTCAATCTCTGGGATTCTCTCTTCTTCTTCTGCCGGAGAAGAGAAAGACTTAAACTTCACCTCTGAGCTAGCCTGGTTCAAACCAGACCCTGTCCTTCACTTTGCTTCGTACAAGGGTCTGGACTTGATGCATAGAGAATTGATTTCTTGCAGGAGGCATGGCCTCTGCTGAAGCATGTATGTGTTGTCGTGTGAAGGAGGCTAAGCTAAGAAGCTAACCGGAAATTGTGAGCGCTGTAAACAACCGTACTGAGAGGAGAGAAGTACCGAGCCAAACGAGACGACTGTAAATGAGAGCTGCTGCTTTGTCAGACAAATTTATTTTAATTTGGAAGCCTTTTCAACACAGACTGGCTTCATTCACTTCCTTCACTGCCGTATGCTAAAATAACTAGCAGACACTGCGCAGAACATCAACGTCGTTCAAAACACCGCCTTCTGTTTGCTGAATGGCCCAGGTAAAATAAACTACAAGCAGACACTGCGCAGAAAATTGACGTTCTCTTTTCTGATAGGCCCGGCTAAAAATCTGCCAGCGAAATCCTTGTTAATGGGAGAAGTCCCAGACGGAGCAGTGAAGGGAAACTAGAATTGAGCGGAGCTGCGTAGGAAGGCAAGGGCCAGGCTACCTCTGAGCTGAACATAGTCTWTGCAGCCCTAGGTACCCGCCCACTTGAGTTTGTGTAAACTGAGTGGTGTTTTTAAGTGCAGTAAGATACTTTTACTTAGACGACATAAACAATCAAAAATCTCACATTATCTCCATCAAACTGACATTTTTTCTAAAACTGAAACAATTCTTTAACTGAAACATATGATACTAATATCTATATATGTTTAGTATCCATTGTAAGTAAAACATGGATTTGTGCTAATAACTGGATTCTGTTCCAACGGTTTTGGAACTGGGGTTTGTTGCATGTTATAGTTCACTTTCAATTATATATTACTTGGCAACATGAAATAATTTGTTATAGTTTTAAACTTTTGTTTTATTACATGATGATAATTGTGTGTTAGCTGAATGTTTCAACAAATGTCAGTGGACCTACCTGTTAAAAATATACTTACCTTAACACCTTAACAAATACCCTTTAAATTGTAAAAGCTGGAGAACAGTAACCTAGGTGTGAAGTGAGCAAAGAGCAGYTTTAAGGCTGACTGAAGGCCCCCTACTTATTTTATGATCCTACCTTTTTTGAGGATTACTGTGAATCCTCCCTCACAGCAGCACTGTAATGGAAGGGCACACCATTAACAGAAAAGATAACCACATCGAATCTTATCCTGTGTCACAGAAGGGAATCATGGTAAGCCAGGACCTGACGGTGCCACAGGAGGTTCATGGAGGGTTGGAAGCACAAAGATGAAATGATTTTGAAGTGTGAAGRTAAAGATGGCGGGTGTTATGTTTACTTCTCTGCAGGTGCAGGTATCTGACAGGAGAATAGCTGCTTGGAGATTAAGATTAGAGCACATTAGTGAGGAGGCCCACTGATTGGAACAGGAGGACACTGAAAGCCAAGTGTCCTGGAGCACATTAAAGGTTCATTGCTACAGAAAATATTTCCTTAACTTAAATTTCTSACACCTWGCTTAACTTTGATAGGTGAAATGCAGTGTAAAAAAGTAACATTTTTAGAGATTATTTAAGATCACCCTGTGCACATAAAAGCAATGATTATTATTGCGTGTTATGAAACACACTCAGCTACTGTCCTGAGTGATAATGAACAAAAATGTTTAAGTTAATCCGACTTAGAATCACTGTGCATTTCTAGATCTTCAGAATTAAAAGAAAACCATACAATGGATTTATATTTGATGCTTTTTACGTGAGTTCAGTCTCAGAATTTGGGGTTTGAAACAAAGTAGATACACTTTACCTATGTTCACACTGCAGACAAATGCGGCCACTAAATCAAATACATATTTGATGATTTCAAAGGGACTGCAGTCTGAATGCTTRTGTCTGTATTGATACTAAAATTGCAGGATTGATATTTTAGTTAGTTTAGTTAGTCTTTCAACACGTCTTTCTTGTTCCAAAAATAAAATTCTGCGCTGGAGTAGCAAGATGGCAAGATGAAATATAAACAGTGGGCAAAACAAGAATAGCAGATAAATATTTAATTGGCTCTGATTGTAAAACAATTTCTGAATCCACATACACATGCTAACATTTAGCGTTTACTTCTGTAAACAGATGGATGAAAGTGGCATACTGTCATTTTCTGCACATGCAAGTCACATCAGTGCTGTGGAGAGTTCACACTGGAGCCTGAAGGAGGTTGCTCAAAATATAATATGAACGTCCAAGCAAAAATAAAAAATAAAATAGACTTGAGCAAAAAAGAAAAAAAAAAGAGCATCAAGACCTGCAGTGTGATTTCTTTCGCTGACTTCCCCAGAGGAATGTGCATCACTACAATATTGGACAAAATACATTATAGCAATTATGAATGCACTTGAATTTAGATGTAGGCATGTTTAAAATGCAGTTATAATATTAAGATTAAGTGCTTTTATCATAAGAGATTTAAACATTTCTTCGAACTAGATCCATAGGAGATGCCATGGACAGAATTTCATTTAAATTTGGAATATTTATCACAYGTAATTTTGAATTGCCTTTAAATCAAAGAAAGTTTCAGTACACGTCTTTTACACATGRATTATTTGAAGTCTAAGGTCATTTTCTAGATTAGGATGTAATAAAGACGTTTAATGCAGCTTGTGCAAAATCACATCTAAACAATCAAACAAAAAATCAAACAATAAATTATATGTTCACTAAAATCACCAGGCTTTGTTCAAGTACCAGCCTGATGATGTACTTATAAATTTCCTCAACGTCCATCCGTCCATCCATCCATCCATCCATCCATCCATCCATCCATCCATCCACTTATCCATCCAGCAAATATTAAGTCTACCCCAGGGTCTCCTTCCAGTAAAATGTTCCTGGAGAACCCCTAAAGGGTGTTATCCAGGAAGCATCCTAATCAGAGTTCTGAACCACCTCATTAAATGTTTGTCAGTTTGCAAAATACCCCAGGAACCGCTGGATAAGCTGCAATAAAACTCCTAGAATGTAACGATAGGATGTCAGCCACAGCTTATTGCTATTAGCAATCACAAAATTACTTTAACTCAGTTTTACAGATCTTGAGCTACACTTTGGTGTGATAGTAGCTGATTATTTTTCCCAACACGTACTCTGAGCGTTAACACATCTTTTGAGGTTTTTACAAAACTGCGTTAGATTGCTTAGAACTTAATTTACAACATGTGGCTGACTGTTTACATTTATCTTAAAATTATTCTACTTTAAAACTCTGGCATGAACAATGAATGATACATAATATTGCATTGTTTTATTGCCTGATCATAATTCCCTTTACATATTAATGCATCCYACTAAGCGTTAAATGGGGTGAACAGTTTATAGTAGCAGAGACAGTGGACAAGTCCAGACGTGGGTCTTGGTGCTGCACACAGACATAATCAATGTGCTCATGGCTCCCTGCCTGCCTGCTAATGAAAAGCTAATGCTTTCCTCTCCTGCTGTTCRAAAAAAAATTCCACGCTGATCATCACCTCCTTCATAATGCATGAGTTTGGATGTAAGCGATTTTGCTTCACCCCTTTGCACAACTGCAGGCAGAGGCGTACATTTTCCTAAATATATGATAGTTTGGGTTACAGATGTAATTTTTTTCTTCATACTGAAGGGGAGTTGTCTTGTTCCCAGCATGAGAAGAGCTTGTTAATATTTGTAGCTGTAGCTCCTTTTCCTCGAGCAAGGCTGCCCTTGAAAGATGTAATCCCAGAGTGTGAAACTCTTTGTTCAGATTTTTGAAACATCTTTGTTTGACAGTTGCATCAGTATTTTTCCAGTAGKTGCATTTGTTTTCACTTCACTGTGAAAAAGGTGATATATAACACTGTTAGGATTTAGGATTTGTTTTTTTAAGAGTACCCAAAAACAACTTAACTGACGAGGAAAACAGGACAAAGACCAAAATAGTAAAAGGTAAGTGAGTTTATTATACAGTGAATTGGTCCAGGGTTTTTGCTGAAAAGGGAAAAAGAGACAGTTTAGGATGATCTCAGATAAGTGTTTGAAGTTATTGAATGTGTTAATTTTTGGTTTTCTTACAGGATCCAGGCGAGGAGGCTGACAAGGAGGTGTGTGGAGGTTCTTTGTTAGGAATCCAGCACAGGTAATTTCCAATTGTGTCTTTTTTTTTTTGAGAGAGAGAGAGAGACACACAGAGAGAGAGAGACAGAGAGACAGGGCGGAGGACAATGAATCACTTCAACCTTGGAGTGAAAAAACCAACAGTTTGGATGAGGACCAAACGTGGAGTCACCGGGAGGATCAGCAGGACAGTCCAGCCTGAACACAAGGTAGGTGTAGAAAAAATACAAGGATTAATAAGGTTTTCTCAAAGAACTAAACTGAGGCTGTCTTAAACAGTACAATGGGCAACTGAATAGTCCAGTGTCGGATGGGTCAGAAGGCGATTGAAATACCCTCAGGCTTAATCAGAGCAGACTATGCAMAGGTGAGTCCATCCAGTCTCCGCCCACCAAACTCTCAGTGAACTACAAAACAATTAGTCAGGAACACAGCAGCAGCAAACCTCCACAAACACAGATTCAGTGTGCAACTGTAACAGTTTAGCAATAGACTATTTGAACCATTATTATGAGCAACAAAACAAAATCTGATTTTCTTTAGTAATTCCCATCATTCATTAAGCTTTCCTTTTCTGTTTTCCATTGCTTGATGCCAAATGTGAAGCCCACATGTTTTTGTGTGTCTGTTACCAAAATATTTAAATTCAAGATGGCTGCCACAGCCAACTAACCTTAGAAAAAAACAAACAAACAACAGAAAACAGCTAATTTTGCAGATATTGAGCTAAAATGTGGTGTTGAAGTCACCTTCACCACATGGAAAAGCATTACTTAGTGATTTTGTTTTACCTTCCTTTCAGCAGTAATTGTTGGCTTCAGCTCTGTCTCTGTTGGCTAAATATTTTATTAACACCCTGAATGGGATTTAATTGAACTCTCAGAAAGTAATCACTGGATGTACGTCTACAAGATGTTTAGTTTTTAAGTCAACAAATTCAAGCTGAAGGTCACAGCTAATCGACGTTAGCAAACTGCAAAGTAGCTATAACTCAAAAAGTTTGGCTACGTTTACACTGCAGGTCTTAATGCTCAATTCCAATTTTTTGAAAAAAAAAAAAAAAGATCTTTTTGTGTGAACGTTCACATTACATTTTAAATGTGACCTGCATCAGACTCCTGTGTGAACGCCACACAGCACTGATGTGACACGCATGCACAGTAAAGATGTCCCGTCTCATGTGGCT
>NW_013952584.1:768043-770417 GCF_001266775.1 Austrofundulus limnaeus | reverse complement strand
GCTATAGTCATTATAGTTACATAGATATGCATTTTTTTTGCTGTGGTTTTGCTATCTGTGTTTTTGTAGGTGTGGAGCCAAGAAGTAGGGAGTGCTGTCTTGTGTTTTCTCAACATATATTTCACATATCTTCTAATCTCTCTTTCACTCTTTCTCATTACATTTCACTTTTTTCTTTCTTTCTTTTTCTCCTATTAAAAAAAAATAAGCCGCTGATGACGAAGAAGGTAAGATACTAATATTCAGATATTCAGTTCTGCTTTCTACTGAAGTGAAAAAAAAGCCAATTAAATAATTATCGGACATGCTTGTTTAGTTCAGTGTTTATATCTGAACCTGCCTCTGACCGGATGCTCCAGTGAAGCTTTTTATTTTTGAACGAACGAGCTGGAAAAAAGAATCGACCGAGTAACTTTAGGATCGATACGCTCGCCACCCAGGCTGGACGTTCCTATCTACATGGAAAATTAAAAGTAAAAAGACGAAGCAACTGGACTTCTGTTTTGGAGCTGTAAACACATGGAGCTACAGATTTAAACAGTGTGACTTCAAGTTAGTGTCTTATCGATCCTTTAACCCCTCCTCCCTGATGAAAAAGTCAGACGTAATGAGGCATGAGTGTTCACACAGCAGTCACTTTGAAAACATCAGACGTATATCCGATTTAAAACCACATACTGAAACAGCCTGGATCGGATTTGAAAAAATTGGATTTGACGCATTCAGACTGTCAAAAAAAAAAATCGGATATAGGTCAGATGGGGCAAAAAAATCTGACTTGGGTCGGATTTACCTGCAGTGTGAACGTAGCCTAACAAAATGTTGAGGGGGGTCAACTGGATAACTGGGTTTTTCAGGAAGGTAGAATTAGGATAACCACATTGCACCAATGAAAAGCAGACAAGAAAACCYAAACAGGACTCCATCCAGCCAACGTGTGAAAAGGAGGACCCCAAACTCAGACCCAAACCAGTGGTCATTCTGTGTGTTGTACGAGTTTCAGAGAAATTGAGACGTTTATTCTCTAAACATGACGTCCCAGTGAATTTCATTCCCGAAAACACATTACAGCAAAGTCTGTTTCACCCCAAAGATCCAGTTCCTCAGCACAAAGAGTAATGCTGTGTATGCTGTTAATTTCCAGGAGGACTGTGACCATGTTATAAATTGGGGAAACAAAAACAGCCACTGTTCAAAAGAATGGGCCAACACAGAAGAGCGTCATCATCAGGCCAGGACCCTGTAGTCTGCACTCATCTACAGGTCAGCGGTCACTCATTCAGGGATGAAGATGTTGTCATTCTTCATAGAGAGGAACACTGATTTGAGAGAAGAGTAAAGGAATCCTTTTGTGGGAAGAGGAATTGTCCATCATGGAGGTCTTTCTGTTCAGTTGTCCCACTTTTACAATGCTTTTATTGCGAGTTTGGGCCTTTCCCAATCAGTGGCTACACCCTCGCCCTACCCACTCCTCACTCCGTTTACACGTGCCCGCAGAGGGTTGGCCATATTAAGTCCCATCTGAAACCAACTACCGTATTTTTCGGACTATAAGCCGCAACTTTTTTCCTGAACTTTGAACCATGCGGCTTATAGTCCGGTGCAGCTTAWAYRTGGATTTTTTTCTTCAGCCACCAGGGGGCTCTTATGCTCCATTTGCTTCAACCACTCGCTTCAAAAAAAGAAGAAAAAAGAAAAAGTCATCCTTCCAGAGCCGACTGTTGACCAGGAAACGCATTTAAAGATATTCAATGGCCAAAAACTCATAAAAGGGGATAAAACAGACATTTTTCACAGTGGAATATGACTGATAAAAACTTTGGAGCTTAATCCAGGACCAGTTTGTGGATAAACGTGGAGTGAAGAGCTGCTGACTTTTTTCGGCATCGCACTCCCCAGGGAAGGAATCCCATGCAGTGACGTATGCTGGAGGAGGAGGGCTTTCCCAGCAGCTGACTGACGGGCATAAATCATTCACAAAAACTGGCCGAATGCGAAGAGCGACATTTCCTGATGTCTGCCAGTAGATTCTAACAGCGTGGAGCAGAGTGAACGAGTCCACCATCACAAATGGGTTCTGAAAGGCTGGACTGCTACGTGAAGCGGGCACCACAGCTTCAGAGCCACCCCGGGAGGACAGCGACACAGAAACTGAACAGGGACCGCTGTGTGACGCAGCTCGTTTAACTCTGACACTGAAGAGGAGGATTTCGACGGTTTCAGTGCGCCAGAGGACGATGAATGAGACTTGTTGGACTAGAAACGGTTAAAGAAAACTAGCAAAAAGGTCAGTTAAATGAACCGTATTTCTAAAGGTTTGCTTTTTATGTTTTAATTCCAGACCTCTCGCCTTTTTTTCCCGAGAGTTTATTAT
>NW_013952584.1:763439-767997 GCF_001266775.1 Austrofundulus limnaeus | reverse complement strand
GTTTTTGTTTTTACTGATGGGGGTGGGGGGTGCGGCTTATAGTCCTGTGCGGTTTATATGTTGATGTTCGCACGTTTTTTTTTTAAATGGCGGGTGCGGCTTATAGTCCTGTGCGGTTTATATGTTGATGTTCGCACGTTTTTTTTTTAAATGGCGGGTGCGGCTTATCGTCCGGTGCGGCTTATAGTCCGAAAAATACAGTATGTACAAGTGTGAGTGGCTTATAATGCGCTCCACAGCGACTCAGCATCCAGTGCAGACTTGAGCAGCATGTGCAGCACCAAATAGTGGTCGGCATGGAGCACGGGACGTATATAAGTTCCGCATATGCTATACACACATTTACTAAGTAAACACCTCACTAACAAATATAGTAACACAAAGGCTATAAATCTTGTTCAGTACAATTCAAACTTTATGAAAGAGTAAGAAAGTAAGTAAATTTTTATTTGTAATGCACTTTTCATAGAAATAACTTCACAAAGTGATGTACAATACAAAAATACACAATACAACAATGCAATAAAAATATCATGGAGCCATCCAGTATTTCCAACCCAAAAAGGTGTATCAGCAACAACATTGAGCCAAGGAAAAAATAAAAAAGAAGAAAAAATACAACAGTAAAAATAAAATACCCACCCATTTACATTTACATATTACATTTACAGAAAAATGTAAATCAAACTTGGTCCAAGGCAAGAGAAAACTACAGCTACCACAACAGGCACTGGGTTCAACAGCTTTAAGTTAACCAAAACATGTAGCTAAAAGCTTGTTTAAAATAGAAGTTTTGCCCTTTTTGAATAATTCGACATCATTGATGGAACGTAACTCAAAAGGAAGGGCATTCCAGAGGCTAGTGACTGCAAACGAAAAAGCCCGGTTTCCATGGGTCCTATAGCGTGTTCGAGGAACGGCTAATAGATTTTGATCCTTAGAGCGCAAGCAGCGGATTGGATCATAAGTGGAGAGCATGTCCCTAACATAGGCAGGTGCCTGGCCTCTTAAGGCTCTAAATGTAAAAACCAGGATTTTAAACCGGATCCTAAAATAAACAGGTAGCCAATGAAGTTCTGAAAGGATTAGAGAGATGCGACTAGATTTAGAAGTTCGAGTTAAAAGTCTAGCTGCAGAATTCTGAACAAGTTGGAGACAATGTAGCTGATTTTGGTTCAGGCACATAAACAGGCTGTAACAGTAATCCAGGCGGGTAGAAACGAAAGCATGTATGACTATTTCTAGATCTGAGGCAAAAACATCATATTCCRAAGTCTAGAAATGTTACACAGTTGTAAAAAACATGTAGACACTAAATTTTTTAACATGTTTTTCCAAAGACAGGTCCGAGGCAAATATAACACCCAGATTACAAAGACTGATGGACAGCTGAACACAGAAAGCCCAAGTGCTCCTTAACTTTAGGGATCTTTTTTTCAGGGGTCAGAATTAGCACCTCTGTCTTGTCCAAATGAAGCAGCAGCATGTTTTCTGACAGCCAGCTCTTTACCTCTGTGACACAGTCCATCAGAGAAGCCAACTTGTAGGAGGTAGAATCATTAAAAGAGCAGTATAACTGCAAGTCATCTGCATAGAAGTGATGGGACACATCACAGAATTTATTTATAATCTGACTCAGAGGACGGATGTACAGCAAAAATAAAATAGGTCCCAAAATTGAACCCTGTGGCACTCCACAGGTAAAGGGAGCCATGTCGGAATATGTCTGACCTACCAAAACAGCAAATGAACGATCTGAGAGATAAGATTAAAACCACTCTAACATGACACCACCAAAGGCCCAAATCTTTAAGTCTCATTAACAAAATGGCATGGTCCACAGTGTCAAAAGCTGAGGATAGATCTAGTAAAAGCAGAACAGAATGCATGCCCCTGTCTGCAGACATTAACAGGTCGTTGGACATCTGAAGAAGAGCCGTCTCAGTGGAATGGTGTCTGCGAAAACCAGACTGGAATTGGTCATAACAGTTAATATCTTCCAGATAAGCAACAAGTTGTTCTGACACCACTTTCTCAAGGACATTAGACATAAAAGGAAGCTTTGAGATGGGTCTGAAATTGTTCAAGTCAGATGAGTCCAGAGACGGTTTTTTTAAAGATGGGTTCCACAACGGCCTTCTTAAAGACTGCCGGGACACACTCAGATGAAAGTGATAAGTTCACCAACTTCACAAGTGAAGGACATCATAAACAGACCTTAAAAACGAAGCCAGTAGAATCTCCTGAGGAGATGATGATGGTTTCATTTTCTGAATAACAGATTTAAGACTGTTAACAGATACCAGCTTAAAAGAAGACCAGGAAGAGACTGGTGACACAAAACCCTGGTCCATATTTTAAAAAAGAAGAAATATTTTAAAAAAGAAGAAAGGAAAAAAGAAAGAAAAAGTAAATAAATTATTAAAAACTGTTAAAAGTGCAATAGTTTTGGCAAGTTATTGCACTGTATTTGTTACAAATACAGTCATATCTGAAAACTCTGTAAAATGTGGGCCTAATTAAATATTTTCTAGGGTCTATTGAAAAAAAGCATCTTTTAAATGAACTTATGGTGTTCATTCTCCAGCATTCAGTTGCTGCCAGAGCTTAGACTGCTACTATGGTGATGACAGCTTCCTGTTCCGGTGGTGTGAGGAGAGCCTGTCTCAAAAGCAGAGGGTGTATACAGCGCCATCAAGAGGACTCAGTTCAGCTGCGAGGGGGCTTCACAGCGAGTGTAGGGAGTTGGGAGTAAGGCGAGGTAGTAGCCACTGATTGGGAAAGGCCCTATGACTCGGCCCTCTGTGAACGATGGACAACACTCAGGGCACTAATGATTGGTTGTTAGGCTGATGGTCCATTTTTGCATGTGATCAACCAGTGTTGAGTGTCACTGGTAAACTTGTTGGTCCAACATGTGGAGGCACTGCTAATAAGGCTGAGTTACCTGCAACTCCTCAGAATTCATCAAGTCTCTTGGAGAAAAAAACAAAACGTAACAAAGAACCCATCCAGAGRACCTGACTCAACTTTGTTTGATTATTTTACCTGGATTATTGGGATGCATCAGGACAGTTATACACGTAATTAGCTAAATTTGGTCGAGTAATTGCTGAGTCTTCCCCAACTCATTCTCCAAGATTTTGYCATATCACTTGAGATGCATATTATGTGCATTACAAGGTTTGACCAAAACAGCTTTAAATTTTATCTCATCTTATCATCTTCTTTTTAAACTCTGTTATTGTGTTAGTATTGTGTTAGACAGTCCCTAAAGAAGTGTTTTACCATTCATTTCTTGTAATCCACATTTACACAATGCTACATGAGTGAGTGAGTGTGAATGGGTGAATGTCTGTTAGTGTAAAGCGCTTTGGGGTCYGGAGGGACTTGAAAAGTGCTCTATAAGTTCAGTACCATTTACCATTTACCATTTACATGTGCTCTAGCTAGTAATTGTAGTTGAAGCTATTTGTTTACAAGCTGCAAACTACAGAGCAGTGCTTGGAGCTAGTAGGAGGAAAACTGAACTTGTAATAGGAACCAGGTCTTGGAGTGAGCCTAAAGGAAGGCAGAGTTCCCTGACTGGCACAGCTTGTTTGATTGATGACAGATGATTCATTCATGACTGCAGTATGTGATGTGTCTCCAAATGCAGTGAGACGTTTTATTCCAGAAGCAKCTACAGACAACAAAGGCAACAAAGTTACAAAATCTGCTTTGTAAGAAATGATGCTGATCTAACAGACTTTGTCATCCATGTCATGCTTCAAAGTGCATATGTTCTGTTAAATGTCATGGGAGCAGCAATTCATAAAAAAATTAAAGTTTGACGATGTGCAGAAACCAGTGATATTTGAACTCAAGTTTGTTTAAAAGAAATATTCAAAAAGAGTTGAACACACAACTAGCAATGATCGTATTTTTACTTGCTTCAAAAAACAAATTTATAACAAATTTAATAAGTTGGGATTTGATCAGCTCTTCGTAAGTTAGTCATTAGCTGTTAGGTAATTATTTGGAAGTATGTTATTAAATTCTTTCTCATTTATCAGTGTTATGTAGTGCACATAGAGGTCTTATAATGTAGTTAATAATCCAGTTATGAACTCAGTTGATGAAAACACCAGTTATAGCTGTGGCAGCTGTGGCTGAGTGGATAAGGGAGTCATTCTCTAAATCAGAAGATTACTTCAGAACAGAAAAAAATACTTTCTCTGCTGAAAACTTTTTTTTTAGAATCTGTATATTTTCACTACATTTATTTGGGTCAGTTTATTATTGTAATATTACACATTACAACGATAAATGCTTCAAATCAACAAGAACATTTTCTGGTTCCATGATAATTTTTCAGTTTTTTTCCTTCCTCAAAAGTGGGTTTTCCCTGGGCACTCCAGGTTGTCCCACTAAAGGCCCAAAAAACTTGTTTCTGAATCTAGAATGGACTCACAGATCCAAATAATTTATGAGTCAACCATGAAACTCCAAAAGAGTACTGTTCTATCAATAATACAATGTCTCTGCAAGTCAAGCAGGAACATAAAAAGGAATAAAT
>NW_013952584.1:761883-763344 GCF_001266775.1 Austrofundulus limnaeus | reverse complement strand
GGAATATACATATGCAAATACAATAAAAAATAATTAAAGTGAAAAAAATATATATAAAATTTTGGGATGCACTGATATTGTTATTTCAGACAATATCGATATCTGATATTATTATTGGTGTTATGGCCAATGACTGATATTACACAAATTTATATACATATTGTATACGCATAAATACACATGTATTTTTTGATCATGTAAAAAAAATGGCCAGACCGCTGACATGACCCCTCCCAAAACAGAAACACACATCTAAAAAGTGAGAAACCAATATCGGATGTTATTATTGGCCCAGTTGACTTATCAGACCAATACAGATATTTAAAAAATACCAACATCTGCCGATACTGATGTTAATGTCAATATATCATGCATCCCTAAAAAAAATACAATCTGCCCTGCATACAAACTTTGACTGGGTCTCCCAGTGTCGGACTTGACCATAGTAGAGGGGTCCGAATAAGAGCGACTGAAGTGCTCCCTGATCTGAACTAGGCACTTTTGTTCTTGGACCACTCTTTAAACCACAGGTGGTCCTTATTACCTTGCTTCAGACCACTTACAAACAAATCTTTGGATAATTTAAAATAAATATTTAATAATTATCTGAAACTGAATACTCATTTTTAATGCTTCCTTTGAACCACAATCTTGACCATATTTGGAAAAAATAGTTTTTAATCAAACAAACAGGTGCATACACCTTTTAGAACCTTAAGGGTAAGAAAAAACACAATTTGATGTAGAGCTGCATCTAGAATGTGTAAGGTCAGTAGTCATTTAGCTAAAATCCCAATATGAAGAGCCATAATTATAACTCAGCCTTCCTCATTAAGTAGTTAGAAGTTTGTGTTAATGATTTTTTTTGCCTGGTGATGGCAAAAAATATGATGAATAAATTTAGGCAAATTAGGCTGAATGTAGGGTGTGTGCTTGGGATCATGGTATTCATAAGTTGTTTCTATAGCAACAGTGATTTCCCCCTCAGTACAGATAATTACTTAGTGGTGGTCCACCGGGCCGTGGCCTACCTGGGGGGTTGATGAGGGTTTGACGAGTGAGCTGAGGTTGTTTCTGTTTATTCATTTTTCCATTAACCTTCGTCCAGTACAATCCGGGGAGATTTAACAAGTCTCATTAACAGAGCAATAAAACCAACAATAAGAAACCAAGTAAATAAAAAAAACACAGTGGCAAGTAGACAACACGGAGGAACAAAGTGCCTAATAATGAAAACCAGATATTAGAACGATTACCCGGGAGAATAACCATTTAAAAACAAATACTTGGGTCATGCTTCACAGCAGGAACATAGGTTTGATTCCACTTAGACATTTTACATGTGTTTTTAGGTCAGTCAGACTTGCAGGTGTGCAATAACTGACATCTACACTCAATGGGCCTCATGCAAGAACTGTTTGTACGCACAGATTTGTTCTTAAGTTGTGCGTACGAGTGATT
>NW_013952584.1:754704-758914 GCF_001266775.1 Austrofundulus limnaeus | reverse complement strand
ATTTTGCTGAGTCAGGCTTGATTTTTAGTAATCTTTTCCTGTTAAATCAATAAATCAAATCAAATCAATCTTTTGAACAGCTGTATAAAACAAACGGCTCTTAAAGATCCAGATCCACTCTAGGCGCCATTTATTCCACCTATTTCTAATTTGTTTACTGTTATTTGTTTGTGCATTCTGATAAGCTTTTTCTACAGTGTTTTGCCTTTTTAGGGATTATACATTAACAAAATACAAATTTTCTTGTTTTACCATTGGTGATAGAGTATTACATTGTGAACAACAGAAACCAACTCTGTGCAAGTCTTACGATTTGCTCAAACTTGTTTTAGCCTAGGAAGTGCTGCTTTTCTTTCAGCTTCTCCCTTCTGCATGGGCTGGCACAGTAAGCAAACTCACAGATAAGGTTTGGCAATTCCTTTACTTCCTGATACAACCTGGCCTTGAACCTGCATCCTCAGGATTATAAGACCGCAGCACCGACACCATAGGCCCTGTTTAAAACGCATGGTTTTTGATTTTTAGAGAATAACTCTTATTTAATTTGGACTGTGACAATTTGTTTAGTGTGTTCATGTCATTCTTCTTGTGGCTTGACCCTCAGAGATTTCTCCCCAGC
Organism: Austrofundulus limnaeus; assembly: GCF_001266775.1. Taxonomy (NCBI): domain Eukaryota; kingdom Metazoa; phylum Chordata; class Actinopteri; order Cyprinodontiformes; family Rivulidae; genus Austrofundulus; species Austrofundulus limnaeus. The sequence continues at coordinate 758,295 of NW_013952584.1, read as the reverse complement.
TTTGTTACTTTTGATGTACCTGTGGAGATCTTGAATTATTGAATAGACTGTGCTCAGTGTATGGTCTGTGGAGACTGGTTGGTTGTTCTGATAGGCGGCTGTGTGAGAGACTCTCTTTTTTAAATTTATTAATTGATTTTTTTATTTACTTTTTGTTATTGTCAGTATTCAGGTTCTGATGTTTTGGGATAAGCAAAATTACAGTGCTGCTTTATTTAAATTTCAAATTTCCCAATGCAACCTTAGAACCAACAGTGTCTTCAATTTCTTTACATTTTAAGTCTTCCTGATTCAGAAGCCTACAGCAACAAAAATGATATGTATTTTCATTTTGTGCAAACTGTAAATCAAAGCTGATAAGAAATGTTCCATAGCTATACTTTTCAATTATTCTGAGGGTCATTTGCACGAGAACGTTTTTGTTTATCCTTTTTAAAATAACTACAGCCTTATGTTCACATGGAAATTATGTTTAGGAGCCCCAAAACAGTATTTTTGGAAAAATCTGGAAGCACCCAGTTCGCATGGAGCATTGTTACAGAGTTAATTTCCTTCTGGGATTCTGAGTCTGATTGACATTTCATGTGAAGAGCCAAAACACAACCTTTTGAAAACTATTTTTTGTCCATCTTTAATTAAACCTAAAACAGGATTCTCCTTTTCTTAAGTTTGCATTTTTCAAATCTCGCCGACTCTTTATTTGCATGCTCTAYGCCTTGTTTCTTGCTTTTACTGTATTGTTGTGGTGGCATTCCACAAGTGATGGGAAGTTTGGCTCTTTTCAGAGAGCCGGCTCTTGTGTATCGGCTCTCAAAGAAGAGCCGTCTCTTTCGACTTCCAAATGGCTCCTAACTTATTATAAATTGTAGCCTCTTTGTTGCCTCTTATTTTAGCTTAACATGGCAAACAAGAATGCCAGATAACGTCCCTTGAGGACTTACTTTCCGTGTCCTAAATCCTTGCATATGATTGGTCACAAGGCCAGCAAAAGAAAAAGAAACTGGGGAGCCGGCTCTCAGTCGATGGGAGTCGGCTCTTCACTACAAAGTGTGATCCATCATTCCACCTGTTTTCTGTTAGGAACCAAGACCTTGGACTCAAAAGAGCTCACTCTAATTAAGCTTCTTCACACTTGTCTGGGCCTGTTAGAGACAATATGTTGTATATTTCCTTCCTCTTCGTCCCGTCTGATTCTAGGTGCTCGATTGATAATTTATTTGCTACTTTTAGCTTTACATTTGGATTACTAAGCATAAAATTTAAGCGGCTATGCTGAGCATCAGTTCTGCATTAGATAAAACTGCCTCAGGTCCAGCATTAGAAGTGGAAGAACCAGTTAGGTGAAACTAGCCCCGTCCATGGGGCTTATTCCTGCCCCAATGAGATTCTATTGGTCTGAAGTTAAAATCTCTGTTGACAGACTAATGTGTTAAAGCTGCAGAAAGATGTTGACCATTCCTGCTTTATAGCTGCAAATTAAAAAAAAATGAGAATGCATTGCCAAGAGCTGTTTGATATGCCATTTAAAATAGCCAAAATTGTAAAAAAAAAAAATAATAATAATAAAAAAGCACAGGAAAAAAACAGTACACAGCTTGCCAAATAATTAAGTAATTAACATTGTTTATTTGAAGGAACAATTTTTTGGACATTTTTTCCCTGAATGTTGAGTCTGTGTGTATGTTTTTAATCTTCAAATGAATGCTTCTGTCCTTCTGTCCTTCAATGTTTCTGTCTTTGCTGCTTCAAATAACTGTTTAGGTGAAAGCATATTTTAGTTAAGCCAAGTTTCGTATTGTATTGCATCGTTTTCTTTCATTTTATGTTTTGTTACATTTGTATTTGTTTGACTACTTTTGTCCAATGTGACTTTGAGATGTTTTTGATAAAATGCAAAAGTGTATTTTGGAAGTTTCATTTAGAACCAACAGTTTAAAACTCAGTGGAGTCCCAAACTAAAACCAGAAAAAGGAAAGCAATATTCGAAAAAGTAAAAAATAAAAAAGAGGTTTAAAAAAATGATTTAAAGATGGAAGTACACATGCATTTTATAGGGAAAATTAGCTTTTCCTTATAAGATACTGATGTGAACTTCCCATTTTCACACAGGTATATAAATATCTTTGCTCGTTCTTATGCACAACACATCAAGTAATAGCAATTTTGTCCAGATCCTGTGGCAATAGACTGACTACCTGACACAACTGGACTGAATTTAGACCAGGTTTAGTTGCTAAGAGCCATGAGGACTCTTGAAGAGATTAGGATTTATGTAAAGAGGAAGAGTCACCACCAGCATGCATTAAGAGAGTGTTCCCTTTACAACTGTAATCTTTATGAGTCGTTGTAGGGAGAAAAAAAACTGTCTATACTTTGTTTTAAAGATGGCTTGACTTGACTTGACTTTTTCTCACACACACAAATGTGCAAAATAACAATGTGAAGCAGCTCCTTTACTTTAGAAAGCCATGTTTCCCACATGTTTCACAGTTGGAAAGCTTCCTTCAGGTCAGGCGTGCATCTTTTGCTTCAAGTGGAGTAGTTCCAGCATTGAGTRTTGTTTATGAGCGATGATAGGAGGGAACAGAAGATGAATCAACTGAYTAGGACCTTGTCTTCAGTTATGTAGGGGTTTCTCCAGTCAGTTGTTGTGAAGAAGCTGAGCTGAAAGACAACACCCCCAATTGAATGGCCTATCTACGTTCCAACCCTCACCAAAAGCAGCTGAAATTGACTTCCTCCATAAGGTGGCCAAACTCAGCCTTACAGATAAGGTGAGGAGCTTGTTTATCTGAAAGTTCAGAGTAGAGCTGCTGGAGTCATCTGAGAATGCCTCAGAATTGCCTGGAAGAGCTGGAGAGTGTTTGCTGGGGAGAGGGATGTGTGGGTTTCCCTCTAAAACCTGACCATGGATAAGCAGCAGAAAATGAATGAGTGGATGGATGGACCACTTTATTATATTTTTCAGCTGAGTTTGTTTTGTCTGAGCTCCTTTTACCATGTTTGGTTACTAAGAGTTCAATCTGCACCCATTCTACCTCCACTATTTTAGAGGCAGTTACAGCAGCAGTCTGTTGTCRACTCATCGTTACAGGCATAAACAACACTTGTGTTTTTTCTGATTTACTTTTGGACAATTTGACATCAGCTCTCTGCTAAAGTGGCCCACCACTGCATTTTATGTGGCCTGGAAGCAGGGCCGGATTAAGACTTCGCTGTACCCTGGGCAACAATATTCAAGGGCCCCATCATCATGACCCCAGGATCACCATTATGTGGCAAAATGCAGAATAAATTACAGTAATATACAGTAAATATACTCAATACTACAAATTGTAACTGTCAAGTGTATTTTACGTATAAATGCTCATAAAACTACAAACACACTACTATGTCCTCTTGCCATAGAGCCCCATGCTCAAAAACATCCAGACCCAAAAACAGCTTCTTCCCCCAGGTCATCTACCTGATGAACAATTCCAAACATCAAACCCGCTAACTAGTGCCTAACCTCCCCTTTTTACATTTATAAAACACACACACACACACACACACACACACACACACACACACACACACACACACACACAC
>NW_013952584.1:750767-754220 GCF_001266775.1 Austrofundulus limnaeus | reverse complement strand
CAGTCTTAGTGCAACATAAACATTCGGAAGTGTTGTCTTAAGTCCATGTCTCTGAAGAGCTTGCAGCAGCTGTGCAGGCGAAGTCTCATTCTGTACGAAGTGCTTGAACTGAATAAGTTCATCTGACAAGGAACTGCCCAGATCTGCTGGATAGGTTGAGCTCAGCTTAGCAGCTTTTTCACATACATCACAGTCATCACAGTCCCACTCAAATAAAACCCCAAAGAGGTCACACACATCTGTGTAGGCTTCAGTGCGCTTGGATAAGCATGTACAAAGTCTGTCAATAATGACAAAATATGTTTTAACCTTAAATCTTTGACTACTGTCAGTAAAAGCAACTTCGTTGTCATCAGCAGACTCATCTGCAAATCTCTTCCTTTTTCTCACATGTTGAGTGTCAAATTGATAGTTTTGTGTAGCACTGACAGCGCATGCTGATTTTCAAGTTCTGAAAACTGTTCTCGCAGAGCGCCAACATATGAAAGCAGTGAGCGTAAAAGGCCAAGAGCAGTAGGTAAATCCATGTCACATTTTTGGAGCTGGTCACTTGTTGCCTTAAACCTATGCAGTATCTTGTCCCACAACATAGTCATTATTRCAGTCTCCAGTTTATCAAGTTTTGTGACCAATGCAGCAGCTTCGAGTTTGGTTTGCGTTTTCTCATCACAGTCTGCAGATATTTTGGCTAATATGTCTGTAATTGCTCCATAATTTTCATTGAGCACTTTTGTGGAGTCTGCTCTGCAGCTCCATCGAGTGGTGCTGAGGGATTTCTGTTATGATTGGCTTTTTGGTGTTCATGTTTGATGATTGGCTGCCTCATTGTTTCCTGCACCACTGCACAMCTGAGGAAGATTCTCCTAATGAGCCACTGGGGCTTTATAAGGCATCCTGACTGTCAGATCTTCGCTGATACATCTTACCATTCTGGTAGTATCGAAGCCACACTCAGTTTCTAAGTTTAGAAGATTGTACTTACCTTCATGTCCTGTTTCCTAAGGTGGATTTATCTCACTGATGKTTCCTCTCCTTGTGCCTGCAAAGAAAAGAGACTTCCAATCAGTTTTGACAATCATTACCTCCTGCCAAAGCCAAACGCCTCGAATACCTCTTCATGTTTATGCCACGCTGTCTAAAAGGAACTCACCTGTGTTTTTGGATTCCTCCTCCGTTCTGTGCTGCTCGCCTCCAGAAGACCCGTAAGACAAGAAACACTTTTAACATTCAAACCATCCCTGAAAAGAGACTGAACCTTTCAAAATACTCACTTCATCTCCTCATTCCCTACAGCTGATGACCCACTACCTTGTACCTGTAAATAAAAAGCACTTACCTTTTTATTCCTGTCTCCTGGTCTGGTTCTTAGTCCCGCTGACTGTTGAACAATTTTGTAAATCATGTCCTGATGCATCTCAGTTATCCAGGTAAAAAATCAAAAAGAAAAAAATTGTACAGGTCTTCTGGATGGGTTCTTCTCTAATGAAATGTTTCATCTCTCCTCCAAGAGACTTCTTCAGTCTGAGAGTTTCAGGCAAAATTCAGGCAAAATTCAGGCTAATTTCCATATCAGAATGTATCAGAATGTATCAGTTCAACAAGCGGAGCTGGGACAGATCCAGTAGCCATAAATATTTAAACTCAACTTAACCGCTTAGACACTCATGAAACATATTTACAACAATTAATTTCACAACAACAAACCTCCAGTTGTGTTTTAGATAGATTAAATGCACATATGGTTGCTATAGACAACAAATTGGCAACTCTCCTGCCCTCTGCTGCTGCTCCTGTCTCTGTTGTTTCCACTACTCCTGCTGTTCATAGAGAACCAGAATTCTGTCCCTCTGAGTTCTTCGAYGGAGATTTGGACCATTGTGGAGGTTTCCTGTTTCAGTGTCATTTGGCAATTTCAAAATCTCCCTCCTTGTTTCCCGACAGTAAAGCTAAAATCACTTACATTGTTAATGCCCTTAAAGGAAGAGCCCTTAGGTGGGCTCATGCTTTCCTTCAGTCTCATTCATTTGAAACGCTAACCTACCAATGTTTTCTTCAGGAGTTCAGAAGGGTTTTCGATTATCCTCTCCAGGAGGAGGCAGCAGCGAAGAGTATCCTGTCTCTTCGTCAGGGGAGGAGGTCAGCTGCAGATCATTCCGTGGACTTCCGGATCACAGCAGAGGAAACCGGTTGGGACGATCTGGCGCTTAAAGGTGTTTTTCTTAATTCTTTATCTGACCAATTAAAAGATCAGTTAGCAACAAGAGATGAACCTAGTAGTCTCGATGAGTTAATCAACTTAACCATTAAGATCGATAACAGACTCAGAGAGCGCAAAYGTGAAAAAGACTCCAGTTCCCACCAGCCCTGGGTTTCCTCTTCTCACCCCACTTCYGTGTTCTCRTCAACAGAATCAGCTACACCTTTGTCTGAATCAGAACCCATGCAGCTCGGTAGAGCTCGTCTTTYTTCTGCAGAAATACGGAGACGCTTCGAAGCCAGAGAATGTTTCTACTGTGGTTCAAAGGATCATTTCATCGCAAAGTGTTCATCGCGGGTAAAAGCTAGGACCCATCAGTTAAGGAGGCAGTTCTGGTGGGTCATGCCGATTTAAACTCTGTCTCACGCTTMACTCTACACACCACACTGATACACAAACAAAGTAAAGTTACTGTTCATGCCTTGTGGATTCGGGAGCTGAGCAAAATCTCATCTCTGCTGACTTGGTTAAAGAGTTGAATATCTCTGTAGAAAACATTAACCCCCCCCTCTGCCTGTGATTGGAATAACCGGAGAAAACATCACCAGGATTTCTCATAAAGTAAACAACCTTCTGGTCATCACATCTGGTAATCATCACGAAGAGGGTGAGTTTTTTGTGTTTTCTTCCCCTACTTCTCAACTCATTTTGGGTTATCCATGGCTGAAGAAACACAATCCTACATTTAACTGGGCTAAAAGTAGCATCGAAAGATCGAGTGACTATTGTTTAAACAATTGTTTATCATCTGCTGTTTCTCCCTGCTCTGTAATTCCTGTTAATGAAAAGACTGACTTGTCCTCCATTCCTAGTGAATATCATGACCTTGCCCTAGTGTTTAGTAAGTCTCAGGCTCTGTCTCTCCCACCACACAGACCTTATGATTGTTCAATTGACTTATTACCTGGAGCTCCTCTCCTGTCCAGTCGCCTTTACAACCTGTCTAGACCGGAGGGGGAATCTATGAAAAACTATATCGAAGAGTCCCTGACCTCTGATATCATTCGTCCTTCCACTTCCCCTCTAGGGGCAGGATTTTTTTGTTGGCAAAAAAGATGGTAGCCTGAGACCATGTATTGACTATCGTGGACTTAACTAGATTACTGTAAAGAATAAATACCCATTGCCCCTCATTGACTCAGTCCATCAGCAACTTCACTCAGCTACAGTGTTTACCAAACTGGATCTAAGAAATG
>NW_013952584.1:740118-749522 GCF_001266775.1 Austrofundulus limnaeus | reverse complement strand
AGGTCCTCCTGATCGATTGTTCGTTCCCTCCACTGTAAGAGGTAAAGTTTTGGACTGGTTACACAACAGCAAGTGTTCATGTCATCCTGGTACTCATCATATGATCTCCCAAGCAGCACGTTATTTTTGGTGGCCCACACTCATCAAAGATATAAAAGAATACGTCACTGCATGTACAGTCTGTGCCTGTAACAAATCTAGTCACAAGGCTCCATCTGGACTTCTCCATCCCATACCCATTCCTGGACGACCCTCGTCTCACATCTCATTGGACTTTGTTACTGGCCTCCCGACATCCCAAGGTAATACCACCATACTCACCATTGTTGACCGATTTTCTAAGATGGCCCATTTCATTGCCCTACCCAAGTTACCCACCGCCATAGAAAGTGCTCAGTTATTGTCTAATCATGTTGTTAGACTCCATGGCATTCCGCTTGATGTGTCAGACAGAGGACCCCAGTTCATCTCTCAAGTTTGGAAAGCATTTTGTAACGCCTTAGGTGCGTTAGTCTTAGGTGCGTTAGTCTGTCATCAGGCTACCACCCGCAGTCTAATGGACAAACAGAACGTTGCAATCAGGAGCTGGAGGCCTCTCTTCATTGTGTTGCCCACCAGAATCCGTCCCTTTGGTCTCAGCATCTTTGTTGGGTTGAATATGCACATAACACCCATACCTCCACCTCTACTGGTCTTTCACCATTTGAAATTTCCCTGGGATATAAACCTCCACTTTTTCCACTGGTGGAGTCAGAGTGTTCTATTCCTTCTGTTCAGCATCACATCCGCAGGTGTAGACGTATCTGGCGTCAAACCAAACAAACGCTCCAACGAACGACTGAACAGAACAAGAAAAGAGCAGACCGGCACCATTCTGAGGCACCAAGATATCAAGTTGGGCAAAAGATATGGTAGTCTACTCAAAATATTCAACTGAAAGACTCTTGTAGAAAGATGTCCCCCCGGTTTATTGGACCCTATGTGGTGGAACGGATCATCAACCCAACCTCCGTACGTCTGACACTACCCAGGTCTATGCACATTCATCCAACATTCCATGTTTCCCAGATTAAACCTGTTTCAGAAAGCCCTCTCTGCCCACCATCCAATCCCCCCTCCCCCTGCATCATTGACGACCATCCTGCTTATATGGTTGACCGTATCTTGGACGTAAGACGACGAGGTTGAGGTTTTCAGTACATTGTGGACTGGACTGGTTATGGTCCTGAAGAGCGATCATGGATCCCTCGCTCTTTCATTTTGGACCCCTCCCTCATAACCGATTTTTACAGGGCTCATCCTGACAGGAGGCGATTCTTAGGAGGAGGGTAATGTTATGRTTGGCTTTTTGGTGTTCATGTTTGATGAATGGCTGCCTCATTGTTTCCCGCACCACTGCACACCAGAGGAAGATTCTCCTAATGAGCCACTGGGGCTTTATAAGGCATCCTGACTGTCAGATCTTCGCTGATACATTTCACCATTCTGGTAGTATCCAAGCCACACTCAGTTTCTAAGTTTAGAAGATTGTACTTACCTTCATGTCCTGTTACCTAAGGTGGATTTACCTCGCTGACGGTTCCTCTCCTTGTACCTGCAAGGAAAAGAGACTTCCAATCAATTTTGACAATTATTACCTCCKGCCAAAGCCAAACGCCTCGAACACCTCTTCATGTTTATGCCATGCTGCCTAAAAGGAACGCACCTGTGTTTTTGGATTCCTCCTCCGTTCTGTGCTGCTCGCCTCCAGAACACCTGTAAGACAAGAAACACTTTAACATTCAAACCATCTCTGAAAAAGACTGAACCTTTCAAAATACACACCTCATCTCCTCGTTCCCTTACAGCTGATGATCCACTACCCTGCACCTCTAAATAAAAAGTACTTACCTTTTTATTCCTGTCTCCTGGTCTGGTTCTTAGTTCCGCTGACTGTTGAACAATTTTGTAAATCATATCAATTTCAGTGTGTTTAATGTAATGTTCACTGTTATGGAAAACTGTATTCCAGCGATGTGTTGATGCACTGCAAAATGTATACAGAGACTGCAGCAGTTCAAAAAAAGAGCTAATTTCCTCACAGCAGTTATCATTGCAGTTAACACCTACGAGGTTCAGTGAATGGACAGCACATGGTGTATAATGAATTAGTGGGTTTTGTTTTTTCAAGTGCACCTGGAGCCCGCTGTATTTGCCAGACATGTTGCTAGCATTATCATAACTTTGGCCATGACAGTTTGACAAGTCTAACACCAAGCCTCGCACCATTTCAATCACAGATTCAGCTAGGCTCACACCTGTGTGGCTGTGGATGGGCTCAAACCCAATGAATCTTTCCACGACTCTGCCATCTTCACTGACAAAACGAAAAACAAATGTGAGCTGATCCACGTGTGCTAAATCTGGTGTTGAATCAACAATTACAGAGAAATATTTTGCGTGTCTGATTTCCTCTGCTATCACTTGCTTATTAGTTTTATCACCCATTAGTGAAATAAATTCTTCGCACACAGTTGATGACACATAAGATGGCTTACCTCTGCCCTTATTGCCATGCTTCTGGAAGTGCTCCTTTGAAAATGGGTCAAAGTCCGCTATCAGTTAAAGCAGTCCCAAAAAGTTCCCATTGTGTGATTTTATAACAGCAACCACACGTCTGAGGACTTCCTTCCAGTACTGCTGTTCTGACTCACACTGTCGGGCAAGAGAAACGTCCACTCTGTATGCATATTTAGACCTGTGCAATATATACAGCATGTTTTGTCTATGTTCTGCACTCTTTTCATGATCACTAACCCTCTGTGGATGTTTCCAATTGCAAAATCCGGTAATAAATGCATGCTTTTGGGATGAAAGGAGTTTACAGGCATAGCAATAAACTGATACAGTTGATGGAGAGTAAAGTAGCCATTCCCTTGGCACAATTTGGTTGTTTGGGAACCGGCAATGAAGCAAATCGTTGGTGAGAGAGCGTGCCCAACTCCCAAGTCCAGACTCCCTAACCGATGCAGGATATTTGGTGRCCCGCTTCTGGAAAGCTGCAGGCCCCATGTAAATCGCATCTTCGCGGAGCTGCTTCGTAATGGACCCCCACAGCGCAGGATCCCYAGAGAGTGGAGGTGTTGAGGTGCAGCGGCTGCTCCCACACTCTGACTTGATGAGCTGCTCAGGTGGTGGTGAGGCTGGAAACTCGTCATCRCCGCTTCCCTTAACGGTCGCTCTCACAGAAGAATCTGAGCCRTTGTTTGAAGATGCTAGTGGCTCTTCGCTATCTGGGCTCTGAAGGTAAGCTAGCTCCGGTGGTGGAGAAAAGTCCTGGCTAGCTGGGTAATCCTCATTGACAGAAGCTGACTTAAAATAGGCAACATTAACATGAGAAAATAATTTACCTATTTTCGGTATATACTTTAAATTTTCTGCGTTTCTGATGTCCTCTTTCTTTAATTTCCGTTTCGCGCTCCCATTTAGCTTCTCCATCTGTGAATTTGAGTTTCGTAGTGACGGCTTGACATCACGCGTCCCGCTCAGTGATCGGCGTCACCTGTCCTGACCCGCCTCAAGCAGACAAACAATGAGGGGGGTCTCTCTTTACTCACGTTAACAGTGGCACTCTGTGCAGCTCCTGCAGGGAGTAGCTTGCGCACGCTTATGGTGCATTCAAAGACGGCTCGGGAAAACGCATTACCATATGTTAATAATGGATAAAACAGCTGTAACGGCTGAGAAAAGTGCGGGGGACATAGAGCGCAGATGCAGGAAGTGCGGGGAGACATGTCCCACGCATATCCCGCATCCATATGTCTGTGCCTTCACTGCCCAGGGCCCTTTTGGAGACGTGGGCCCCTGGGCAATTGCTCAATTGCCAATATGGTTAATCCGGGCTTGCCTGGAAGGGCTTCAAAATGTATTAAAGTCTTAAAATAAGCATAAGTAAAAAAAAAAAAAGGTCATCATTGACCGTAACCTATGTCTCCCATAATGCATATTGATTATTTAACCTGTGAAATGACAACATCCCACCACTAGATGGAGGTGCACGGGGTTCAAAAGTAGCCGACAGCCAGCAAAATTTGCTGTGTAAAATCTCCATTTTACTGTTTTTTTTGCTGGATACTTTTGGTCCAGCCCAGTTGAACTGGGAAATGGGAATTTCCAACAAATCGTAAATTCCAACAAATCTTAAATTTAAACTGGAACACCCTTCCAGTTGTAATTCCTCATCTGAAAMCCCCCCCTGTTGGGAGAGTTCAGAATTCAAGATGGAAGCCTTTCACCACAGCTCAATAGTGAGTAAAACTCTTTTACTTTTAATAGCATTTCAGTATTCAGTGCTGGCCACCCCATACTTTACATTGGGCTGGTATTCTCAGACTTGCCATCTTTCCTTTTTTCCTCCAAATGTAAAAGTAGTCATTACATCTAAACAGTTCCATTTAAGTTTCATCAGACCACAGATGTCTCAGAAAAAWTAATGTATTCGTCCCTGTGCGCATTTACAAACTGTATTCTGGCTTTTTTTCTGCTGCTTTCAGACTAATGGTTTCTTCTTTAGGGGGAGGAAACACAACCACTTCTCTAAGGAACGCAGAACCTGTGTTCTTCCTGACAATGATGGCAGGTGTTGTAATTATACTTGAACCAGTGCTGTGGAGGTCAACAATTCTCTTCCTGATATCTTGGTTGCGTTTATTTGATTTCCTCCATATCACCTGGGCCACCTTGATGCACGGGCTTACCTGGACTGAAGCCCAGTTGCCTACGGCATTGGGGGGCTTATCATTTTACGGTCACATGATATGAAAAAATTACATAGTTTTATAACTTGTAAGATTTTCTGTCTTTTGTTTTAATTTGCTTTATCTGCTACTTCAGTTTTTGAAGTTAAACAATATTAATACTAAAATACGTTTGTGTATTTGTATGAACAGCGTTAAAGCAAATGTGTGTCTCCATTTAACCTTTTAACCCCCCCCCCCAAAAAAAAAATCTCTTAATAATCTTCTGTAAATTTGAATCCTACACATAATTATAACATACAGTTTTGGGGATTTGTTTAATTTGGACCCACTTTATCTCAAATGTTGTTATATAACCCATCAAAATCTTCCAAAACCACAATATCATCGTGGTTTTTTTTTATTTTTTATTTTTTTGAATTTTATTAAAAGTTCAGTCTGATTTAGTGAGACACACAAAAAAAGATTGTCATTTTCTATATATGGTTGTAAGTAGCTAAATAATCTGAAATGCGGATGTTTTTAAGTCATTGGCCCCGCGCTCTGTGTCTGGGCCAACATCAACCACTGTGTCTGCTTTGTTATGACGTTCTGTACGGGAACGCTGCTCTCTGAGTGTTCTTTTGTTGTGCGCAGAGGACGAGCCCTTGTGCAGCAAAGGGCTGACACTGGCACATGCAATATGCATGAATGTTTCGGACATTAGAGGAGGAAGTGAGCAGGGCACTTTGAATACAAATGGCTCCCAGAGAGTTGGCTGAATAGGGGCCACTTGGCAGACCACCCAGGGCTATTAGATGTTTCCTAATCATCAGCTGATTGGACAAAAACATTATGAGCTTTGGCTTAGAGAGCTAAAGTCTATTATTAGTGACACATTTTAAACACCAATGCCTTTTTTAAATTAACAATTTTAAAGAGTTTTTAAAGGTTTGTGTGGAGTAGTTGCCAAGTATTTAACGTATTTGTTCCACATTGCATTAAATCTGTCATGGTTTGTCAGTTTTTCACCTTGGTTTTCCTTGTGTTTCTATGTTTCCTAGTGTGTCTCTGCCCAGCTGCTCCTTATTAGTCTGATTGTCACCCTCGTGTTTCTCACCAGGTGTTTTCAGTTCATCAATTAGTTGTCAGTGTATTTAAGTCCTGTCTTGTCAGTCTGATGTTGGTTCATTGTGTTCTGTTCCCCCTGCTTGTGATCATTGTCTACCTGTAAGTTTTGAGCTGCCTTTAGCACATTTTTGTTACTTAATAAATCTTTTTTTGTTRTATTCATGGAGCCTGCCTGCACCCTGGGTTTTTTCCTGCCAAACCCTGTCAAAATCTTTTTTTAGACTCACAAGAGAATGCATAAAAAACACTTTCCTTGAATGAGTTATAATTTCTGAATTCATAAAATATTAGATTTGATTATTTGTTTTGCCTCTGAAGGCTTTGAAAAGCAGTCGGATCCAGGTCAAAATCCTCCTTTTAATTAGCTTGTGTTCCTGTTTTATTATTTTCCCGTGCGATTCGCTGCTGAGCATCTTTTGACCCCACGGCTTTTAGAGTTCGACTAATTTCCTCACTTTCACAAATCTAGAGGGAATAATGGATTGCTGACACAAAATTGCATTCTGTCTATGGGTTTTCTGAGAAAGGGGATAGGTGACTGCAAACTGTTGTTTTAGTCAGATGTAAGTTAATAATTGCTGATTATGCCAATTAATTTTTTTCATATATCATGCCAATTCATTTTTTTCATATATGTGTTAAAAGTTTTTTCATAACTTTTTTTTATTATAAAATGTTTAATTTTAATTGAACTTATAACAGCAAACCGGTGTGGGCCAGATATGGTGTCAATATGGCCCTGCTGGCGTAGCAAGTGGTCTGTCAACATGATGTGGGCCAGGTCTGACAGTGATGGCACTATTTTTAAGATGGCATGCCACAACTGGCCCAGTTGTGGTTTGGTTTATGTGGTRCTGGCCCATGCATGGATCATTTCTGGCATCTGGGCCACCAAAGGAACATCTTTCTTTCAGGTAACTGGGTAAAATGTTTATTCCTCCTGTTATCAGACTATTTAAGGTTTCCTAAAAGGAATTAGCTAAAGTAGAAATATTAACAAAAAATATGATCTGCAGTTGGTTAAAGGGGCAATATCATGTAAATCAACATTTTTGAGCTTTATGTCATGTTATAATATTGCTGCTTTTAAACACAGAATAAAGAAGCTTTTTAAGGAGTCAGTTAATGTTTTAAAGAATGAATGTACTGTTTATGTTGTGACGGTTTCCAAGGTATCTTCTTTTATTTAATTTTTTAGTTTACTTTTATTTTGTAGGGGTGCCAGCCAGGTATCCCTCCTGGCAATTTAGGATTTTAGAATTAACCTTGTATATATATATTTTTATACTACCCGACACACAAGGACCAGACACTATATAATGCAGACCCTTAATGAATGACTACAGACAGATATGTACATATACACACAATATTTCCTTTTTGCTTCCAAACCACAAAATCACTGAATAATAAAGAAAAAATCCACATGGAATTAGTTTTCAGGCTTGTATTATAAGTGAAAGTCCAATATTCTTCACAGATGAGGAAGGAGAAAAAAAGAAGAAAAAAAAAGAAGGCACTCATTGACTTCCATACATGTCGCTCCACAGCAAAAGCTGGGAATAAAAAGAAAAAGAATGCATAAGGCCCCGTTTACATTTTACAATGCACATAATCACAACATTACAACAACAAAAAAATAATAATAAATTGACTTACAGATGTTTGATGAAAAAAGAATCTCAGAGGCAGGACCAGGATTCAGTTCAGTTTTAGTCTCGTTATCTGAACCAGATCTATGTAATTTTAAAGCAGATTTTGCTTTTTTCAAAGTCGGCACAACAATATTTTTAGGTAAATTTTTAAGTTTGAATGATTCTTAAAACTTACGAGAGACTTGATTTCAATGACGTCACCGGCTTTCTGAACCTCCATGTTGACACGTCAGCACAGCTGATACACAGAAGCAAATTTTCTTTGTAGATGAATATGGGGATTTTTTTAACTACCCAACAAGGCAGAGGTGCTGAAAGCAAAATACGAGGGATGAAACAGCCTCGRATCAGCCCCAAATGGCTTTAGTGTGGGAGTCTGACGGACTGACGGCGTCAGGTGTTACTATTCCCGGAGCTAGTGGAAGACTGCCATTCCACCTGTCTGATAGAGAAACACCTTGGCTCTGATAACCAATGAGGTGAGTCTCTGAGAAGCACGGTGAAAACCAGGGCGTATCCCAAATTGAGGGCAGGAGGGGCAGAGAGAGAGAGGAAACAGTGCAACCACCAAAAAAAAAAAACGAGCGGGTTGTCACAAAGTGTTTTTGTACTCTCAGGCCAACATTGTAAATAAGAAACTGTTCTTAATGTTTTGCCTGTTGAAATAAAGGTTAAATAAAAAATAATGTTATCCTCTCACCAAAGACCTACACAGAGTAATACTCGTAATACTTCTCAGACCAGTCCTTTTCGGATTAAAAATGCCTTTGAGAAAAATGGATTTTTGGATGCCAAGGAGACTACCCTCTTTTTAAGCTTCCCATGGATGACACAGTTCTTAAAAAATGGTTGGACTTCATTTTTAATAATAATAAAAATAAAACGTTTACAGATAAAACAGTAGGTTTGTGAACAAAAGGTTTGAACTGTATCCTGAGTTCCCATTTTCCAAAACCGATATTGTATAACGTTGCTGCTTTTTTATTATTATTGCAACAAAATAGGGCAGGGGCTATTCAACTGGTGGCCCGTGGGCCACATACCGAGTGACCAAAGTTCAGCCCGCCAATTGGTTTATTCATCTCTTTAGTCCAAACCCCCGGTTTTCTACTTTAATTACTCTAAGTTCTTTTAGCTAAACATGGACATGTTAGGTATTTACAGAAACGTCAGAATCTTGGCTAGAAGCTGGTAAAAACCATTTCTAAAAACACTCAAGACAGTTAAAACCACAAGCAGTTAAAGATAAAATGATGAAAGTGAAAATAAAATTGGTTTAAAATTTTGGCAAGTCAGAGATGTCAAAATATTATTTGTGTCTAATAATAGGAGGCAGAATGTGTTTTTATTTTTGATAATGTGTAATTATCACTACTTTTATAGGGTTCTGTATGTTGTATTCATGATTAAATGCAGCAAAATAAACTAATTCAAAGGTAACATCTTTGTAATACTTGGTTTATTTACATAATAGCTTTAATTGCTGGGTGTTCAGCCCTTCAGCTGTTGACCAGCAGTAACTGTGGTCCCCGGAGCAATTTAGTTGAATAGCCCTGAATAGGCTGTTGTTGTTGGTTGTAAATGGCATGAAGCTGTTGCCGTGCAGAAATGGGTGTGATGGAAGAGGTGGACAGAGGCCAATTTCAAGGTGTTTAGAAATGGCTATGATGCAAATTCAAATAAATTTTTTATTTATACATTTTGACAGTGTTTTCCTAACAATTGAAGGTGACATAGTTACTTTATTTTGGCATAGAATTTAACTATATACCTGAGAAACACACAATACTGGCCTTTTTAAAGAGAAACAAAAGTAGTTAGCTAGCATTTATTATGACACCCTCACGCGAGGCGTAAGCGGGAGTCATATTGTTTTCGTACTGTTTTTTTTTTCCAGTGATTT
>NW_013952584.1:730514-739783 GCF_001266775.1 Austrofundulus limnaeus | reverse complement strand
CCATCCATCCATCCATCCATCCATCCATCCATCCATCCATCCATCCATCCATCCATCCATCCATCCATCCACATGCCTGCCAATTGTGCCAGACACAGGTTTGTGGTTACCACAAGCTATTGGCAATAGCTTTAATATTTCTTATGGTTTTGGTTCTCTTTATAAGGATTATACAGTTTAAAACATCAGCATCTATCAGCTTAGGTCATCATAAAATTAAGTCTCAAATTTCTTTTGGGTTTTCAGGAAGAAAATTAAAATATATGTTGGAGTTTTAGGGAGTAGCCTTTGCTCTTATTAGATTTGTCTTACTTATTACTGAGAGCGCTGCTGTGGTCACTCCTTAAATTTATTATGGTGTCTGCCGTGAGGGGGGAGGGGTGTGCGGAATCTATGCAGACCCATCCTCCCCAACAAATCAAGCAAGCCTTGCCCTCCAGGCAGGTGCAGAGGTCAAAAAATGCAGAGCCTTGTGTTTTTTTTTTTTATGAGAGTAGTGGTGTGTGTGTGTCGGGGGATGCTACTGGGTGTGCTGGTGCCATAGAAGTGACTGGTGTGATGATGACACCTGAGGGACCCGGAGCTATTTGAAATTGTAAAGCAATACTCGAGATGAGAAATTTAGTACAATGAGATAAGATAAACTTTATTGATCCCTGAGGGTCATTTGGACAGCAGATGATGGAGTGCAGAGTTTAAAAAAACAGTGCCGATTTAAACTGATTTTATCAAATAATTTCATTTATGAGGTGCTGGTAACACTGCATGTCTATCTTGTTAAAAACCATGCTTCCATCAATCTTAACAATCATTTTTATTTTATTTTGCTCTAACATGTTATTTTCTCACTTTAAAATTACAGATAAAGAATGTCAAGAACTCATTGTTACTCAGAGTTATAGAGATACACGGCTCAACAGGRACAGGACATTCCATTAGTCCAGCACAGAAGTACAAATAGTTTTTTGTGTTACCATTCATATTCTCTGAAAATTAGAAAAAAAGAGAAGAAAATCAGGGATATGTACGTTCTACAGTAACAGTCAGACATAAAGTAGACATTGATTTATCATTTTTACAACAACGCGTTAATGCTTTCTTCTTTACTTTTGCTCTTCTTTTCCAAGTATCATGTCTGCCATATGGGGAACACTGCAAGCTGTTGATGACTCACAGCCCGAGTTTGCCCATGTTGACAGATTTGGTAAAAACTATCGTTTTGTCCCCTTTAACTCTGTTATCATGCAGGCAAGGTGTTGGTGTGCTTTTAGCGAGGTTGGCAGCTCCAGCTGCAGCAATCGCTGCTTATCTGAGCTGCAAGTTAATAGCCGAGCAGCTATTTTTCTCTCAGCTCTGTCAGCTGTTGTCTCCATCCTCATGAGGATTGGGTTATTTTAGACCTAGCAAGGACAACAAATCACTGTTTTCAACAGGCTTTTTCTTGTCTCTGGCAGACTTACATGTTTTTATACTGTATTATGAATTAAACTATTTGTGGGTGCAGAAATTCATCAAGGAACCTCATAAAAAACGTGAGACTTTGTATTGAATCAATAGCATGCACTGTAAATACTTGGCATTTTGAATTGTACATTTAAAACGAACTGTGTTAAAGCACATATTGTTGTGTGCTTTAAGGCCAGATTACTGTGGCGGCCATCTTGAATCATGTTGAGTCTAAAAGTAATTTGGTTGTAGATGATTAAGGCAGTGGTGTCCAATGTCAGTCCTCAAGGGCCGGTGTCCTGCATAGGTGCTGTCCTGGTTCAACAAAGCTGAACCTAAGGAGTGCTTAATTAGTGGGCCTCTGCAGACCTTGATGGCTAACTGAGAAGGTAAATCATCTGTTTGAATCAGCTGTATTAAAGCAGGGACAAATCTAAAACTTGTAGGAGACCAGCCCTTGAGGACCTGAGTTGGACATGCCTGAATTGAGGGTTATGAAAGTTTCCATCCAGTTTTTCACGGCATATTTTGCTAACAAAGAAAGAAAGTTGGCATCAGGAGTTAAACGGATCCATGATTAGTTGTAACATTAGACTTTATTTGATAAACATATATACTGTAAAATAAAGACTGTAAAAATACTGTAGGCTGTTTAGTTTTTATAATTTTAAACTAAAAGTTAAAAAATGTATTACATGGACGAGGCCATTTTATTTACACGCAAAGCATTCTGGGTAACTGATGACGTGGATAGGTCCACGGTGTGAGGTTGCTAGCAAGCTATATCCACCCTGAAGGTTAATCTTGGAYGAATGGCTCTTTTAAATAAAACCAGAGAGCGTTGACAGAGAGGAGAAGGTAGAAATGACTCAGCCTGTAACTGAAAATATAGATGGAGGAGAACAGAGCTGCTTCATGGAAGAAGAACCTCAGCTTAGCCTGTTAGTTTTAGTGTTGCCCCGACGCTATCACCATATACTGTACATATGCATTAGCTCAGCACTACACATTCTCCTCTCGTCACTGAGGTCCTCCATCAACATGACAGAGAGGGGAACACAAAAATGACTCAGCCTGCAACTGAAAATATGGATGGAGGACCTCAGTTTTGCTTGTTTGTCAACCTAGCATTGAGCTAATACATATAAGGCAACATACCATTGGCTCTAGCGTGAAGGCTAACAGGCTAAGCTGAGGTTCACTTCCATGAAGCAGGTCTGTTGTCCTCCATCCACATTTTCAGTTGTAGACTGAATCGTTTCTGCCTTCTCCTCTCTGTCAACACTCTCTGGTTTCATTTAAAAGAGTCGATCATCAGATTAAACTTCAGGGTGGATATAGATTGYTCACACAGAGGACCTATCCACGTCATCATCTATCCACAATGCTTTGTGTGTAAATAAAAAATATGGTAATATGTCTGTGTTAAAATATATTTTTTAAATTTTACAAAATTAAACAGCCTACAATATTTTTACAGTCTTTATTTTACAGTTAAAATAAATGTTTATCAAATAAAGTCAAATGTTACAACTAATTGTGGATCCCTTTAATACCTACGTTTTTAGTTTTATGTGATCTGTTGAGAATGACTCTCAGCTACTACCACACAAAGTTTAGATGAGTATTTGTAAAATGGACACATTTTTTTTTCTTGGGTGACCAGAGCTGTAGTCTAGTTTTTGGAAGTGGCTATTCTGCAAACTTCACTACCTAGTCTTGAATGGCATTATACAATATATTAGCATTCACACAKTGCATGTACACAAGTTTTTTTAATGTGAAGAAAACTTTATTGTTAATTAGACCAATATGCTTTTTTGTGATAAAACACTGAAAAACACGAAAGTTTGTCCTTAAAACAACTAATAAATTTAGATTCAGATTAAAAAATAGCTATAACTGAAACAAAACTGCTAAATATCAAATACCTTGTTTTTTTTACACAACTACTCAGTGGAGATCAATAACACAACTAATTCAGTGATTACAGCAGTCCAGAAGAAAATGACTTGCTGCACAGGGAATTCAAAGTAAGTAGACAAAAAGCTTTCCAAAAATATTTGTACTCTGTTGGTTTTTCTTTATAAACCCTTTCCTGTGTCTATGGCTAATCGATGGCAGAAGTAGTTGATTCAGTCTGTTCACTCTGAGTCATTTCATAGACCCCATTTTAATTATTTGGCCTTTTCATAAAGCTAAAAATAATGACATTTTTTCACCAAAATCTGCACTGCTTATATAGTGGAACAGTTATACATACTGCATGAAGGTGTGTAGAGCATTTAAGCTGGTTTTATACTTTACAGAGTTKATGTGCCGTTAGATAGATGTAAACCCCTCTATCAAACTGGAATGGACCATTCTGGAAGTTGGAAGGGGACAGGGTGTGAAACGCCTGGTTTGGATTCAAAGAGACAGCATCGAAACGAGTTGATCAGAWACACACCTCAGAAAAGGGGTGAAAGAGGGGCTTGTGGAGTTACAACAAGGAAGAAATCAGACCAAAGTATTGCAGTTCCACTTTATATAGACCCCAACTGAATGATTTAACTGTAAAAAAAGAATTTAAAAGCAAGGTATGTCCACTTTGAAGTGGTTATAGTCTAAACCAGGGGTTCCCAAACTTTGCTATGCCATAGCTCCCCAAACAGCATTAGCTTCTGGCYGGGACCCCCTTGCAAAACCTCAAACAATACCTCAAAATATGTTCAGAAACATGAACTTTGATTTAAAATATTTATTGGAYTAGTTTTTTTATTTTTGCTTTTTTAATTTTCATATCTTCCCTACGGCTTTCTGAGGCCCCCCTGGCTTTATGTACTCCAAAATGGACCTAAAATCKTATTCAGTTGGGGATATACCTCCATGGATCACTATCTGAGAGCTTCATTAAAACATGCTCAGTGGTTCATGAGATATTTACTAACAGACAGGCATACAAAGACACTGGCAAAATGAAGAAAAAAAGCCTGACTTTTGCTTTATTGTGGAGGGTGATAACAGCCCCGATGATGAGAAATGAACCCAAGCTGGTTGTCCAAATATAAAACTGTGATCCAGCCACAGGCTCAAACCACTTCAGCCTCCTGTCTAGTAAAACCTTTTTTTTTTCTTCTGGAGCTAATACAATCCTGGATGATTCTGAGCTCCTTGCTTCAGGCATTTCCAATCACAAACACTCTGCTTTCTGCTCGTTTGAATGTTGGCTGGTCATTCTAACCCCGCAGCCTTCCTTCCTGTCCTCTCTCCTCCTCCTCCTCCTCCTCTCTCTGGTCAGTCTGGACCGAGGAGATGACGAGTGCCTCATTTTCACCAGAACGGTGGATCATCTCCAAGTTGGAACTGGTTTGGTTTGTGTGGATGAGAGCTGGAAACAATCAGCTGTCACGTCTATGGCTGCATCTGTCTCTTGCAAACTTTTATTAAGATTTGTACAGTC
The DNA here is from genome assembly GCF_001266775.1 of Austrofundulus limnaeus. Lineage (NCBI taxonomy): Eukaryota > Metazoa > Chordata > Actinopteri > Cyprinodontiformes > Rivulidae > Austrofundulus > Austrofundulus limnaeus. Next base: position 734,895 of record NW_013952584.1, on the reverse strand, counting down.
TTTGCAAAAGTTGATCACCTGTCTCAGTCAGTGTGTTTATTTGAAACTTTTTGGATAAGTTGTATGCAATATTGCATAGATTTTATTGACCTAACCACCCCTCAAAAAGTGATTTTTTTCAAACAATTTAATATGAAAGTAGATTTTAAATAAGTTTTAAATTTATGATTCAATGCAACAAATTCAACAAATGTACAAGATAAAAGATAACAAAACTTGCTTTTTTTTTACGCAATGCAGTGTTTCCCTTATGTGGCCCTCAAGCTGTTGGCTTTGAGTATCTGTGGGCCAGAGATGGAGACTCGTAACTCGAACTTAGACTTGAGTCATGCTTAAGTCCCTACTATTAGAGACTTAGACTTGACTTGGACTTGGACCCTAAAGACTTGAGACTTGACTTGGACTTGGACCCTAAAGACTTGAGACTTGGCTTGGACTTGGACCCTAAAGACTTGAGACTTGACTTGGACTTGTGGTTTGAGACTTGCGAACAATGCAAGTCTTTTCACTGCCCGGCTCACAATTCTCACTTCCTTAATACACATCTATGCTCCGCTCCACTCCCCGTCACCTGAGAATGGGAGGGGCCAACAGCTTCGTCCAGTTTTAATGACGCGTACCCTACGTGACAAACAGAGCTTCAGCATGGCAGGCGCATTGTAGTAGGTAGCTTCGCTGCCATTCATTATAAGTTTTGCTTATAGAGACTTTATTTAATGCCATAACAAAAATAAAATAAAATAAAAATACGGTAATTTAATTTCAAAAGCAAAAATTGTTTTGTCATTTCAGTTTCTTGTTTTCCTATCTTGTTTTTTGCTTTCCTTGTTGCTCTTGAACTGTTTTCTTTCCTTCTGTCAGTCTCTATAAACCTCCTGTGTCTCCCCTAGCTCTTTCTGTAAAAGCATCAAATTGGCTTAAGCTTTTTTGTTTTAGCCTGTGTTTTTTTCTTCTGTCTGGGTTTTTCCCAAGTGTCTGAGTCTCCCACACTTACATGGCCTTCAGCGTTCACCGGTGCTCTACAGAGCAGCTGAAAAAAGGTGGAGTACTCCCTGTGTTTGGCGTGTGTGTTTGCCTCAAACCAAGAAATACAAGAATGTGGGAGTCTTGTTTATGAATGACAACAGGATGGAACAGGCAATGGACTGACAGATCAGGGCTACATTTTCAGTAATGACTCCTTCCTCTGTTCTGTTGTGGTAAAGAAGGAGCTGAGCAGAAAGACTCCATATCCTGGTACCTATGTTTTTCTCATTTGTTTAGAAAGACATTTGAAGGGGTAGCCAAGCATCAGTGTAGGGGAACCTAGTTACAGGGGAACATAGATACTTGGGAACATAATGAAGAATGTATGTATTGAGGAATGTAGATACTGGGGCACATAATGGGGAACATATTTATGCAAGTATAATTATGAAAAATTTAATCCATAAAATCATCCACAAAGCTGGGGGATAGTACTATACTTGGATCACATGTTTTGTTAATGTATTCACAAAATTCACAATATGCCTGAATCCGGAAATGTGACAGTTGTAGAAAGGAGTTGAAGGGTTTGGAAAAAAACAAAACAAAATAACAAAAACAGCGCTGCGGCTTAGTCATGTTAATAAACTAATGACATTAGTGAGCGACCGGGCTGCTCCTGGAACAACAACAAATTTGTTCGTCTGTAATGGCTGCCATTTGGTGTTGAGCAAAAGCTGGTTTACCCAAAAAAGTTCCCTCACCAGAGGGGGTGCTCACAAGTAGGCATTACTGAAGTACAGTAATCTGTTTTTCCACCTAAAGATGGCACAAATCTCATGTGAAGTCTCTGAGTTTTTTGTTGGCGCCCCCTGGTGGAATATGTGTAAAATGCCAGCATTCATATGATGCTGCTACAAAGCTCAACATCATAGTTTGCTGCACATTTGTCAAAATACCTTTTAGTACATATGYTAAAATTAAATTAACAGTCAAATGATCATTTTACTGATATGTATAGACCTATTTTTTTACTTTTTAAGCTAAAAAACGGGGTTGTATTATACATGAGATCATATTANTGCTGCAGCTGATATATATTTGTTGTCAAAATACCGTTTAGTACATATGTTGTTAAAATAAAATGAACAGTCAAATGATCATTTTACTGATATGTATAGACCTATTTTTTTACTTTTTAAGCTAAAAAACGGGGTTGTATTATACATGAGATCATATTATACACAAATAAATATGGTAGGTACTGGGGGACATTATGAAGAACACAGATACTAGGGAACAGAGGTACTGGGGAACATAGATAATGKGGAACTGATGTAGGGGAACATGGTACTAGGGAACATAGGTAATGAGAAATGTAGGTACTGGGGATCATAGGTACAGAGGAACATAGGTATTGGGGAATATAGGAACCAGGGAACATAAGTACCTGGGAGCAAAGAGGGACTTTGCAATAAATGTGACCATGTCATGGACTATGTGCAAATTAGTACTTTAAAAATGGAGACACCAAACTGATCATTAATATTTGCATCATTTCCAAACCTTTCGGTCATCAACAGTCTGTTGGTTATTGGCTAAGAGATTTTTTAAAAAACTGCCATGTCTGATCTTCCCAGAATGCTTCTGATTCATTACACCGGAGGGTAATTGTGGATAGTAAACACTACACAGCTGTTCCTCTGATCTACGCTTCATTTCTGAACAAAGCTTTTGATTTATTTAGTTGCTTCAAATGTGGTGCTCAAGTGTTGCTTTCATGCGAGGAAGATGGTTACTCTGACTTACCTGTCATCACCAGTTGGTGAGCTGCGAGGGCAAAGAGATGCTTCTTAACTTTTTCCCCCACCCTCAGCCTTGTTGCATTCTGTTCTCCACTCCATCAATCTTTTTATTTTCTGGTATGCTTGCATCATCTATATCCTTTGACATCCTTCATCTTCTCACTTGGCCCTGGCCCTAAAAGCATGTAGCATTGACAGCAGTGGGCTGCATCCCCAGCCTTGTCATCAACAGAGTCTGTCTGCTTCTTTGTCCTTGAAGAACAAGAGAATAGATGTTTAATTTTTGCCACAGAGATGTTTTCTCCCATCCTGAATGGGAAATGATCATGCCAGTGWTCATCCTTGGAGTATTTGTTGCTTAAAAAGAATGTGAAAGTAAAAGATAAGGCAAGGTCAAGGTCGGTGCAAAAAATCTTTTGACGGGTAAATACAACTCTGTTGGGAAGAAATAATAATATTAATGTTGCTTTTTTTCCTGAGATCTGCTTGTTCACAGTAAATCAGTGTAGAGGGACAGCCTGCGCCTCTTCAGGCTTGATTAGAGAGTAACAAAAGTGTTTACACTTATTGACGAGGACCAGCAGTAGATCACATCCTGACGAATGGAACATCACACCCCTGAAGGGTCCTCAGGTCCTTCCTCGGCTACCCGTCTTCATCTATCTATGGGAAACTCAGCTGGATGCTGACGCTTGAGCACACCCGCTGGAATCAAGTCATTCTTGTGTCTGAAGTCCACAAGGGATTTGAAATAGATAATGATGTGGTGGGTGGTAGGGGAAAGGGGGTTTGAAAGTAGTTTTCCAGCACGTGTTTTTGTTTGGTGGCGTCTCTGCACATAGAAGTGCATGCAGTATGACGGAGATATAGTTCAGGTAGTCAAATTTTGCAAATGTTTTCAATGCATCTGTGAAAACTGTTGACCAGTCGTCTTTAGACTAATCTCATCAGGGCCGGCCCGTGGCATAGGCAGTGTGGGCAAATGCAATGGGCTTCATTCATTTAGGGCAGGGGTCACCAAAACAGTGYCTGCGGGCACCAGGTCGCCCGCAGACCCCTTCTGAGTCGCCCGCAGGACACGTTCTAAAAATAGCACTGGCAGACTGATCWGCGAAGCAGCGCTCTAATTTAAATATTAAAAAAGGAAACAAAGTCACCTGTGTGCTCTTCTGAGCTTTTATTAACAAAACACTTTCCAAATAATGTCAACAAATGCCATTGTTATTTCATGTTAAACCAACAGAAAACAGGTGATTCACTCCTCCTGTGTATCTCTCCGAGAGCCCCTCTCTGGCCTGCGGCTCACTGCACACAGTTAACTCCACCCCCAACCCCCACCGTTCAGAAAATTTACTCTTTAGGGCACAGATAGAAAAAAGGGGCAGATATTAGATTTTTTTCTTCTTTCTGCCTCCTTTCATTTCAATTTAATTTGTATATTTTTGTTGTGTATACATGTTGTGTATTTATTTTGTTTTTAATATGTATAAAAAATATTCAGCTTGTTTACCTCTCTGAGTAGAGGGGAAAGAAGCATTAAAACGTAGACAAACAATTTATTTTCACAATTATGGGGACCATTGTATCTACAAGAGTTAGTAGGAATTATG
>NW_013952584.1:727494-729359 GCF_001266775.1 Austrofundulus limnaeus | reverse complement strand
AGCATTTACACTCAAACATGATTTTTTCAACTGATCAAAAGTTTAAGACCATAGCTCAAAAAAACCCAAAACACCCCCAAAACAGAAATCAAAGTGTCAAGAAAAGGACTCMGWAATGAGTAGCTCCACCATTCTTGTTGATGACTTCAAACAATCTTTTAGGCATGCTTGMTGCCAATGTTTCCAGGAGGCTAATGGGAACGTTGCTCCAAGTGTTGAAAATGGGTTCACGAAGGGCATCCACTGTCTGGAACTGATGTCCATTTTTGTAAACTTCCGTTGCCATCCATCCCCAAATGTTCTCAGTTGGGTTTAGATCCAGGGAACATGCAGGATGGTCCAAAAGAGTGATGTTATTCTCTTGGAAGAACTCCTTTGTCAGGCGGGCATTGTGAACTGCAACATTGTCCTGTTGAAAAACCCACTCATTACCACACAGACGAGGGCCCTCAGTCATGAGGGATGCCCGCTGCAACATCTCCACATAGCCAGAGCTGCTGTTTGACGCCCCTGCACAACCTGAAGCTCCATTGTTCCATTGAAGGAAAACACACCCCAAATCATGATGGCACCCCCACCACTGTGCCGTGTAGAAAACATCTCAGGTGGGATCTCCTTGTCATACCAGTAACGTTGGAAGCCATCAGGACCATCAAGGTTAAATTTTTTCTCATCAGAGGAGACAACTTTCTTCCACCTTTCAATGTCCCATGTTTGGTGCACCCTTGCAAAGTCCAAACGGGCAATTTTGTGGCGTTGAAGAAGACGTGGCCTTTGAAGACGTTTTTTGTTGCTGAAGCCCTTCTCTCACAGATGCCGTCCCAGTGTTCCTCACCAGGACTTTCTTTACAAATTTAAATAGTGAATTGTCATCCATTATTTGGAATAAAAAGCATCCACGGATAGCCAGTAAGATGTTACAGTTACCCCATGGTCTTGGTGGCTTGTCACTCCCAAACTTTTTATATTACTACTGGGCGGCCAACATTAGAGCCTTACTGTACTGGTTGAGAGACGACAACCCTGTTCCTACTTGGGTAAATCTAGAGAGGAAATCAGTTACGGCGAGCTCTCTCTCTGCTTTACTTTGCTCCCGGTTACCGTTTAATCAACCTATCTCAACTCATACTTCTAATCCGGTTTAACTCACACAATAAAAATCTGGAATCAGTGCAGGAGGTTGTTTAAAAGCACATAATTATTATTGTCTGCTCCAGTATCAAATGACCATATGTTTGCTCCTTCACTAATGGACTCTGTTTTCAATACTTGGAGTTTAAAGGGAATAACTTCTCTAAATGATCTTTATATAAACAATAAGTTTGCCTTATTTGAACAGTTAGCTCAGAAATTTGACATCCATAAGTCACAGTTCTTCAGGCATTTACAACTGAGACATTTTGTAATGTCAAACTCTAGATGTTTTCCTCTACGCCCCCCAACTTCTCTTATAGATGAGATTCTGATGTGTAAGTTTGTAACGAAACACTCTATGAGCAGAGTTTATTCTCTGCTCAGCTCATTTTCTGACTCCAATTTAGATTCTTTGAAGGACAAGTGGGAGATGGACTTGGAGAAWTCCATATCAGACGCAGTTTGGCAAAAAATTATTCAAAATATATATTCGTCCTCAATATATGTGAAACATGTTATAGTTCAATTCAAGGTAGTACATCGTCTACACTGGTCTAAGGACAGATTGTGCAAATTCAAAAGGGACTTGGATCCGACGTGTGATCGCTGCAGACAATCTCCTGCCACACTTCTGGACACATTCTGGTCCTGTCCAAAGCTACATGGATACTGGCAAGGCATCTTTGATACCTTTTCAGGACTATTTGGACGAACTCTTCATCCTCCACCAC
>NW_013952584.1:716100-727083 GCF_001266775.1 Austrofundulus limnaeus | reverse complement strand
TAGAGATGGACAGAGACCGAAGCAGGGGAAAGTGATGGGATTTCGGGCGTTTGTGTTTTTGTTAGTTTGTTATTTGTTTTTTGTTGTGCATTATGTTAAAAATAATAAAAAAATACTTTGATAAAAAAAAGAAGTAATAAAGTATATGCTGACGTGGCAGACAAAACAAAGCAGCACATGGAGACACCGAAATTCAGGATGTGGCAGAAAATCAACAATGCTCTGCTGAGATAGAGATGGACAGAGACCGAAGCAGGGGAARGTGCGTGTGGTAAGCTGACTGGAAAGACACTGAGGAGGAATGAACTGGTGACACAAAGGAACACGGTGAACAGAAAAAACAGAAAACTCAAGCCTGTAAGGAGTGTTTCACAATTTTCAACATTTTCACAAGTGTAAAAACACTTTTTATACAGACTACCCCCCCCAAGTAAAAAAAGCGTACAGAAAAATGTTGACATTTACAAAACTGTTGTAAGTAGAGCTGAGACATAAAACCCCTGCGCTTAAATGGATTGTGTTGAATATCTTACTTTCCTTACAGACTAAATGAAGAGACTCCAGACTTTCAGTTGAGTGTTGACTTTTGTGAAAATWAAAAATCATTCATCATGTACAAGGTCGTTAGCTAAAAACCCCATAATAACAGCCCTGAAAGCCAATTGTGAAAATGTTAAATTGTGATCCACTCCAAAGTAAACCCAAGAATCACAAATTAGAAAYGATTCCGATGATAAAACACAAAATACTATAAAGAAACCAACAAATAACAGATTTCGACAGAATATTTATCTTTTAAAATGCCACAGTATCATCAGACATCAGCTGTTTTACACAGCTTCACTGTGAACGTATCAACTCGAGGTTTATTAGGATGCAACATAAAACTACTCAAACTCTTGTCCTGCAAGCACATTACAGCCTGCAGGGGCTACATTAGGCCCACTCAACTCTAAAACAATCAGAACACACCTACCCTGCAGTGTCCCGCAATCAAACCTGAGTAACAAAATCTTGAACCAAATTAACAATTCTACTGAGAAGGTGTTGGATAAAGTTACATTACCAGAACTCACAATAAAAATTTTGAATTACTTGTATTATGTTTATCATAACCAAACAAATTAATCTAAGTCTACGTACAGAAGAGAAAACAGTGCTACAGCCTGTTACAGCTATTTGTAAATTAAAAAGTCTTTAGCAGTAAATCAGTGCAATATAATAAATGTGTGGAAAGTCAGCAGTAGAGACCCATAAATACAGATCTGCATTTTGTTGTCTAAATTAAGCTCCAAAGTGATTTATTTATGGGTTTGAAAATATTGAAGTAATCAGGTTCAATGAAAACTGAGAACAGAATGAAAGTAGGTCTGCACCATTTATACACTGAGGGTCACCATGTTGGAGGAGTTCAAAGACCACTTCAAATGAATGATCTCCTTAGATGACGGCAAGACCAAAGTACACTCAGGGTTTTTCAAAATCAAAATGGATTCTTAAAGGAATGACTTAAGTTATTTCGTTTTCCCCTAGTTATCCTTTTGTTATTTCCTGTTTTCAGTTGGACTCAATAAGGTGTACAACTGTTAAGTTTTGCAAGTTAAAAGCAGTTAAAAGCTTCTTGCAAATCTGTGACATTTAAAGACAGTCTTTTGATTGATATAGAAAAATCAAAACAAGAGTCATCATTATTTTCTTTCTCAGCTATAACTGTTCCATTCTCTAATCGCAACTGGGCTTTTCTAGCTCCGTATCACACTTCCACAACTACATTTTTCTACCATCCGATTTATTTTGCACTTGATGTGGCTATTGAGAAAATCATTAGTTAATGATGGTAGTAAGGATTGAGTGAGTGCTGCATAATGATTCCTTTCCATATATCCAGTGGACTGCTGTTATACTCCCCAACACAGTTTCATACTTATAGACACATCAAAGAGTGCTTAATACAATAATAGAACAAAGATTGCTACCATTGGATTAGATCTACTGGAAGTTATTAAACCTTGTTCTGATCACATTTTCTCTATCTGTGGACTTAAATGCCTATTTTTAATATTTGAAAGTGGTGTTCTGTAGATTAGATATGTGAACAGATGTGAGAGTTTAAATCTGACAGGACTATGYGAGATGTTAAAACGTCCGCTGTTGCTGAAGTAGTTGTAAGACATTCCTATCAGCGTGGATATAAATAATCYATGAGAAACTGTAGCACATGCCTGGAAAACCCACCGACCCACCCAAGATACCGTTTTACTGTACAGATTTTGCTTCTCTTATCACGACCAGAATTTTTATTATTATGACTGAGATGCTCAAGTCCATTTAGCCTGCCTTGTTTATTTCAGGTGTTTCTCATCTATTTGTTAAGCCTCAGTTCAWATAGTGCCTCTGCCTGCATCTGTTCCTCAGCTGAACATTATGCATGTTTCAGGCCATGTTTATTGTATTCCTCCCTGAGTTCTCCTTGTGATTCTTTACACTTCTTGAGTTTTAGCTGTGTTTAAAATCTCCGACCGTCTTTATCTTCTGCTGCTTATCGATAGTCGGGTCACAGAGGCAACAGATCCAGAAGAGAAAGCTCATCCTGGGGGACCCCCTAGGCGTTCCCAGGCCATAGAGGATATATAATTCCTTCAAGGAGTCCTGGATCTTCCCCAGGGGCCTCTTACCAGTGGGACATGCCCAGAAAACCTCTAAAGGAGGTGTCCTAATCAGATGAACCACCTCAACTGACTCCTTTTTGATGCAGAGGAGCAGTGGCTCTACTCTGAGCTCCCCCTGGATGATGGGGCTCCTCACCCTACCTCTAAGGCTTAGCCCTGCCACAAGGAATCTCATTTTGCCCACTTGTATCTGGGATCTCATTCTTTCAGTCACTATCCAAATCTCATGAACAAAGGTGAGGGTTGGAACATTGACAGACCCGTAAATGGAGAGCTCTGCCTTTCGACTCAGCTCTTTCTTCACCATGACTGGCCGAAGCAACGCCCTCATTACTGAGGATGAGGCCCAAATTAGTCGATCCATCTCCCGCTCCACCCTATAATCACTTCTGAACAAGACACTCAGATACTTAAACTTCTCCACTTGAGGTAAAGATAACAGTGACAAAACAAAACAGATCTTTGGAAAAAAGTGCCTTTTTAAAAAGTGTTWTTTAAAGGCACAAATAAAGGGTAAAGCAAAAGTGTTTCATCTCATTAGCTGCTCTGAAATCCTAATGGTAAACACATCRAATGTGTTACATGCTTCATGGCAAAGGACAAATTAACTTTATTGACAATGAGCCATTAGTGTACATCTTCACTGAACCATGCCCAACAACAGTGTTTGTTTTCATCGAATRAAGCACCTCAGTATGGAGACCGCCTCACGCAGATTAGCATTTTATACTTTCCCTTTTTATTTTGTCTATAAAAATAGCTTTGTTTTTTTCAGCTGTGTGTTTGATAAATTATCATTCGACAATCWTGAAAAGAGGAATTCCATTACATCTCTTCACGCTGCACTAAAAGCAATTTCCCTTGTCACATTGAAGTACAGACGTTTGCTCTCTTCCTCAGCAGACGTATTTTTAGATGTGCTAAGAAAAACAAACTCTTTAGCAGCTTATCATTCAGCTGTGAATAGCTGTTTTCATTTGTAATTGGCTTGGTGCAAAACAAAAATGATCCTCTGACAATGTTTATAGTTTTATGATGGCTATTAAAACAGAGTTATAACTTTGAAGTGACATATTTTTTTAGGTTTTGATAGATATTAGAGGACTTTATATGGGAAATATATAAGTGCTCTAATTTTCAGTGATTTTTGTGAAATGTCAGATATTTTTTAAAACTGCTACAGAGACATCACAAACCGTAATGAATCCTGTTCACTCTTTCATTTGTTGTACAGTGAATACTTTGTTTGACATTTATTGTTCAATTTGGTGCTATAATATGAACAAAATGATTACCCATGAATTTCTTTTGTAACAGTATTAACTACACACAAAAAGTTGGTTATATTTGGTTTTCCGTTAAAATGTAACTTTTACAAGTAAACTTTATGTGACCATTTCTAAACATTTAAATTTACATGTGTAACTGTTAATTGTTTCAGTACTTTTTGCACAACTTGCTGTTCTGTAACAAGGAGCTCACAGCAAAATGCACAACAGGGATCCATGAATTTGATCAACATATTTCCTCTGTTCTCCTAATCATACTGTTTGACATCATGAGACCAAGACAGCACCTAATAATTAATCAAAGAACCTCACCAAATATCCTGAACTTTATGTGAYAGTGTAAGAAAACACAGAGTATCTATCCAGGGAATTCACAGTAACACACAGTATTTTTTGTTGTTTGGTTGCTCCCTTATCAAGGGTCACCGCAATGCATCATYTGCCTCCAAGTCCAATTTCCTCTGGCACCCTGCAGGTTACCAGCACTGGAGGTGGTCGTCGTTAACATGGTCTCAACCAATCTGATATAGTAGGGGAGTTGTATATCCATATAATCTTTTTAGTCAAATACCATTCCAGACAAATCCTCACCATTTGGGAAYGGCACCAGAAGTACACAAAATGTCCTTCCAAAGGCTGGTTTAAATCACAACACTAGAAAAAAATATCTGAATGTCAGGTTTAGTCTTACAGGTTTTCTTTGGATGAAGTTCAGCCAATGGCAATTACTGTTTTTTCCTCTTACTGGCAGACTCTTCTTGTGAGTCATGTGTTTTACTTGCTCAAGTTGGACAATTTGAACAACCTGCCTGTTCTTCACAGACAAATCAAAAGCATTTTGTAATGTCTGTCACAGACTTAACCTCTTAACTGTCACCACCAAAATGTCTAACATGCCTCAAAGTGAAGGCCTTTTTTGAAAGATAACAATAATAATGTATTGCAAAAAAAGGTTTCATTGAGATGAGCTGAAATGAAGAGTTGACATATTTGCATGTGAAGTAACAGGAAGTGATGTCAGAGGAGAATGTCTGCATGTGAAAAGAGCATTGCTACAATAATTAACAACACAGACTAAGAATCTGATGTTCCTTTAGATTATTTTGAGTCAGTATCAGCGAGACATGAAAATTCAGAGTACAAATTATATTGCTTCAGTAAACTAAATGCTGTCCTTGAACTATCCATTCATCCATCCATCCATCCATCCATCCATCCATCCATCCATCCATCCATCCATCCATCCATCCATCCATTTATCCATCATCTATACCCGCTTATTCCTTCAGGGTCACAGGGGTCACTGGTGCCCATATCCAGCCATCACAGTGCGAGGGGCAGGGTACACCCTGGAGAAGTCACAAGGCCTACATAATTATTGTCACAGGCCAGCCCATGGCCCATAACAAAAATGAGGGGAGACAAGGTAAAGGCCAACTAAAACAATTTTATTGTTAACATAAATCTAAATAAACTCAAAATCCACCCTAGAACAAAAAACAATGAGTTACCTGGAGGAGCAGAGAGAGTGAAATGGTTTAGTGGAGCACTGATTATATCACTGCACCCAGGTGCTTCCCATTAATCAGAGGCCACTGCTCCTTCCAATGAGAGGAGGAGCCTTGACACCCCCCTCCTTAAAATTGAGGGTCCCACCCGCAATCAATAATTTTTGGCCCAATCACTATTCAAATGTTCCCAAAATTACAAAGTTGATACTAATCCCGACTCTTGAAGGATTTATCTGCATCCTCTGGCCAAACGTTCATCTCTCCTACTGAACAACCCTGGTACCTAAGAGACAGCTCAACAGGAAGAAAAACAGTCAGAAACAGAAAGCAAACCCAAAACAGATTAATTTAATGGAGCACGAGACAAAGCATCTGCCATTACATTATCTTTACCACTGTGTTTAATGTCAAGGTTGTTCTGTATGGTTGTAAAAACAAAGCCCAATGCATAAGATGTTGGTTGGGGTTTTGCAAAGACTTTAGAAACGTAAGGGTATTATGGTCTGTAAAAACTGTCAGAGGTGTCAAACCAGAGCCGACATAGACTTCAAAGTGTTGTAAAGCCCAAATGAGAGCTAATGCCTCCTTTTCAATGACCGAATAGTTTTGTTGAAATTTATTAAATTTCCGGGAGAAGAAACTGACTGGACACTAAACTCCCTCATCATTTTCCTGTAATAAAACAGCCCCAGCCCCTATCTGACTAGCATCCACCTGTAATGTGAAAAGTTGATCCAAGCATGGTGCTTTTAGCACAGAGGCTGAACACAAAAGAACCTTCACTGCCTCAAATGCCCCTTGGCACTGGGTGAACCAAACAAACTCAGCCTGGGCCTTTAACAAGTTGGTCAATGGGGAAACCACTACTGAAAAGTTTTTACAAAACCCACGGTAGTACCCAGCCATTCCCAGGAAGCGCATTAGTTCCTTTTTTGTAGCTGGCTGTGGAAACTGCTTCACAGCCACTACTTTTGCTTCCACTGGCTGAACAAATCCCTGACCAACAACTTTAAATTGTGAAAGGTTTCATTGAGATGAGCTGAAATGAAGAGTTGACATATTTGCATGTGAAGTAACAGGAAGTGATGTCAGAGGAGAATGTCTGCATGTGAAAAGAGCATTGCTACAATAATTAACAACACAGACTAAGAATCTGATGTTCCTTTAGATTATTTTGAGTCAGTATCAGTGAGAGATGAAAATTCAGAGTTCAAATTATATTGCTTCAGTAAACTAAATGCTGTCCTTGAACTATCCATCCATCCATCCATCCATCCATCCATCCATCCATCCATCCATCCATCCATCCAGCCATCATCTATACCCGCTTATTCCTTCAGGGTCATGGGGGTCACTGGTGCCCATATCCAGCAGTCACAGTGCGAGGGGCAGGGTACACCCTGGACAGGTCACAAGGCCTTCATAATTATTGTAACTGTAAATAGTACATATTTATTGTATTTTTCAGTCTTGAATGAGTAATTTGGGCCCGAGGGCTGTGAAACAGCAGGCCATATTGTTTTTGATCTGATTATTTTCATTATTATTGTTATTCTACCAATGAGAGGCTTTTTTTCACCAAGTACTAGTTGTAAATTAAAATGCACTAAAATCACTTAAAATTTGTAAAGAATATTTATACCTAAAGAGGAAAACCTATTGAACAATTTGACTCTATAGAAAAGCCTCTGGTAGCTCTTTGGAGGCTTCAAAGTCAGACTTAAGTCCTGCAAGAATAAAAAACAAGCTAAAATACACTGAAAGCTCGTGAAAGAAACTTAAAATAGAAATGATTTGTGTTTGTTTTTATGTGAGTTAACAGTCTTCCAAAGAAGTTCTGAGGAACTGGTGAACAACGATGGTCAAAAATCKTAATTCCTTATTTTTTAATTACTACTGTAATTAGAGAAACTAAAAGAATGACTACTGGAGAAAGGATGTCTAATGCCCTTTTCCYACTAGCGCCTCTATGGCAAAGTTTGACTTTGCTCAACTCTGTTCAGCACGGTTCAGGTGGTTTTCTATTTCACTTTAGTAACAGCTCTAGTGGGTGGGTTCATCGTAAGGGTGGGCAGTCCCAGAGTCTGAAAATTGTGGCCACACGCCTTTGCCAATTGGTGGTGGTAATGCTCCATTAGGCTTTTGGCCAGTCACCATTAAAGGTAGTAGAAGAAGACCCCGAACACATCATTGAAGGACATGGTAGCCTTGTCAAACATTCTGCTCAGTCTGTGGCTTTTTGCTAGATGCCAAAAATAAGAAACAAGGAAAAAAACTGCAAACAGCGAGGCAAAACACTCTGGAGAAGCACAGGAGAGTGTGGGAAGTCATAAAGCAGTGTGAAGCATAAAAACGTACTCTTGTAATTACAACTATGAACTATTAAGCAATTGTTTATTGGACGCAACCAGTGACTCCACCCCCTAACCAATCAATGGCAGAGCTCTGACATAACGGTTTCAGGCCAGCATGGTATGCTTGGAACCTCAATGAAGTAAGTACTAAAGATGTTTCCACAAATCCTGGATAATGGAAACACATTGGAACCGTGCAGAGCCAAGCTGAACAGTGCTGCAGAGGCACTAGTGGAAAATGTGCATAACTGGAAGATACAGCTTTTGTTGATTGGTAGGCATACTGATTGCCATAGTGGCACACCTTTCCTTGCAAAATTAACTGAATTAACACTATTGGTCCCTATGATCTAACAAGTTTGGCAACTGTTACCAGGCTAACAGATATTCATGATGAACAGTAGTTTCCTCTTGACTTTTTGTCAGCTCAAGGCAACCTTAAGATCATTATGCTCTAATGCAAATTATGGTCCATTATAACACCTGGAAACCAAGTGTCTGATATCCTCTGTAGAATCTAAATGCTGCACCAATCATTCATGAACCTGTGGAAACAGATTGGGCAACCTTTATGGATGAGTCTGAGAATTTCCCTGGGGTCCACCGGGATGTGGGTGCATATTTGGGCTGGATTGAAATGAAAAAGGACAACATCGTTGCACAACATTTAATCTTGCTCACACATWTTCACAGCTCCTTTATTTCAATTYCTTCAGGGACAAACTGAGGCATAACCCCTCCCCCACCTCCTGGTTCTCTGCTGCCACCTCCAAACTGGTGCTGAGATCACTCGCTGTCTGTCTCACTATTGCTCCTCCAGTAATGCCATTTGCCTGTCTCAGCAGGAATGCAGAGTGTATTCTGGTCAGAGCTGTTTCTTACTGGTAGCTTTCAGACCGCCTTTAGGAAGAAGCATTGCAGCATTTTTGTTGCCATGTTGATGGAATACAAGTCGGCTATGTGCAAATTTACTTTTAGTTACATTTCTTACTCACGAGGCATTTGGTTGGTTCGGCTCGTTAATTGGTCTGCACCTCACCGCAGCTGGCTTCAATCTGGTTCATCAGCTCTCAGGCTTTTTAAGGCGGCTCTGAAGATCGGGTCTTCGCTGATGCATCGCTTGCCATGGAGAAGTTTCCTCCCGAGCAATCCTGGACCCCTGCCATTCTTTTTTTGAACCTAACCTGAGAGCTAATCACCTAATCTACCCCGCCTGGAATAACTGGAACTAATCATCTCTTCTTCCTTCCACAGCCCTGGTCCTAAGTTCCTGTCACTTGTAAATAAAAACACTTACCTGTTGTACTCTGCCTCCCGAGTCTGTTTGTCATCAGTTATCTCACGTTTGACTTATACCTCTGAAAACCTGATAACTCAGTGTTAAGTGTTTGGGGGGACTGACTCATTTAGATTTCAAATTGAACCTAAATCTAAAGAGACGTGTCACCAATGAAAATAAAATACTTCAAAATGTGGCTAGTTTGCCTCCTTCAGTGTGTAAGCAATTAAGAGCTGCTAAGCTTGTCCACCCTGGTATTCATTTCTCAGACTGCCAGATGCAGATCATAGAAGATCATACCATGCTATCAAAGCTGGCCTCTGGTACCGGGTCTGCAATAAGCTGTTTTTGTGATCTTGTCACTGTCATTCCTGTAACTATGCTATGTCCTTCTTTAAGTACTGAAGGATCAAGCGACTCTGATTCCCTAATACACAGCCACAATGATGGTAAACTACCATGACCTCACTTTTAGTGTAAAACCAGAACCAAACTTAACCATTAATCCTGATCCCTCATGTTAACCTCAGACCCCCGACCCAGAGACCCCTGGTGGCGCAACCCGGAAAAGCCGCGGGCGTCAAGGACTGACGCGAGGGGGKYACCTGATGCGTCAAAATAAGACGCAGAGGGAACTTTGGAAAAGCGTCAATATGTGATGAGTCGGGARTGAGAATGTGTAGCTTTATCACATACTGTATAACTGGGAGCCCACCACATTCTCACAGATGGCCCAATATCCAACTAGGTTCTAGCTACACACCAAAGGCCATTGCTCTAAGACTGTTAGGGAAGCTCAGCTTCCCCTAAAATGTAAAATATATCAAATATATACTGTTGTGTGGGCATGTCATTGACTAAATATGTGCTACAACTAGGGATAGGAATCTTTTACTCTCTCACGATTGGATTTGATTCTGATTTTTGGGGCCACGATTCGATTCAAAATTGAGTTTTCATTCAAAACTGAAGATGTGAGCCCATTTGTCATGCTCCCAAAGTGCTTCGTCTTCACTTTGCAACACCTCGCTCATGTCAAACTTAGACTCATCCAAACACCGTAATGAGCCCAAATCTTTGCATTCAATGAAGACGGGGCCAGTTGAATTTCTTTTTCCTCCAGTTTTGTAGTTTCCTCTTTGTTTTGGTGCTTTCTGCACATTCACATGTTCCAGAACCAGCTGTGTGGTGATGTCAGGACGTCCCACGTAGTTAGAAAATGGAGGCTGAGAGCCAATGGATTTGCTTTATTTTTTTATTTCTAAAAAGTCAATTTTGGGACATTTTAAATTGCTTCTGAATCTTTGAAAATGAGAATCACGATTCTGATGTAAAAAGATTTTTTGGTGCACCCCTGGCTACAACGTGCTCAACCTTTTTTCAGAATCAGCTTCTTATCACTGGTAACAACCCGGCTTTCCTCTCACTCATCCCTGCAGCTTCACAGTGCTTAAACAGTGCAGATGCTGAGCGTCCACAGAGTTCAATAGCAAAGCAAAGAGTGCAGTGAAACGAGACGAGTCATTGGATAAATGCTAGGCTTTGTCCCGCCCATCAAACGCTCAGCATCTCTGGGGGTCTATGGGGCAGTGGGTTGGCCTCAGCTGGCCCAGATGCTCAGCTTCTGCTTGATGATTGGATGATCTGTCTGAGGCTGAATCCGTTTTTGATTAACAGCAAAATGAACAAATCAGCGATCTTTTGGTGTAAACATTCATGGGGGCATTTTTAAATTTTCATTATGTTCTGAGTTGAACCAAAGGCTTTTCTAATTCTCTTAACAGAATTTTCTTTGTTAAAAATGACTAGCGACAAATCAAGCTTATATTTCTGGTGTTTATTTATTTATTTATTTATTTATTTATTTATTTATTTATTTAT